>NC_092159.1:8135122-8157622 GCF_045791955.1 Oncorhynchus clarkii lewisi | reverse complement strand
TTTCTCCTTCTCTCCCACCTCTCTCTCTCCCACCTCTCTCTCTCTCTCTCTCTCTCCCACCTCTCTCTCTCTCTCTCTCACCTCTCTCTCTCTCTCTCTCTCTCCCACCTCTCTCTCTCTCTCTCTCTCTCCCACCTCTCTCTCTCTCTCTCTCACCTCTCTCTCTCTCTCTCCCACCTCTTTCTCTCACTCTTTTTCTTTCTCTCCCACCTCTCTCTCTCTCTCTCTCTCTCTCTCTCTCTCTCTCTCTCTCTCTCACCTCTCTCTCTCTCTCTCTCCCATCCCTCTTTCCCCTTTCCTCCCCCTTTCCTCCCCTTATTTTCCCTCTCCTCCCCCTCTTTCCCCCTCTTTCCCCCTCTCCTCCCCCTCGTTCCCTTCTCCTCCTCCCCCTATTTCCCTTCTGTTTCCCCTCTCCTCCCCCTCTTTCCCCTCTCTTTCCCCTCCTCCTCCCACTCGTTCCCCTCTCCTCCCCATCTCCTCCCACTCATTCCCCTCTCCTCCCCATCTCCTCCCGCTCTTTCTCCTCTCCTCCCACTCTTTCCCCTCTCCTCCCCCTCTTTCCCCTCTCCTCCTCATCTCCTCCCTCTCTTTCCCCTCTCCTCCCATCTCCTCCCCCCCTTTCCCTCTTTCCCCTCTCCTCCCATTTCCTCCCCCTCTCCTCCCCCTCTTTCCCCTCTCCTCCCACTCTTTCCCTTCTCCTCCCCCTCTTTCCCCTCTCCTCCTCATCTCCTCCCTCTCTTTCCCCTCTCCTCCCATCTCCTCCCCCTCTTTCCCTCTTTCCCCTCTCCTCCCATTTCCTCCCCCTCTCCTCCCCCTCTTTCCCCTCTCCTCCCCCTCTTTCCCCTCTCCTCCTCATCTCCTCCCCCTCTTTCCCCTCTCCTCCCATCTCCTCCCCCTCTCCTCCTCTCTCCAACCCTCTCCCCCCTTAGGGTTAGAGTGAGTGTAGCCTATTCCCCATAGGGCTCTGGTAAACAGTAGTACACTACACAGGGATTAGGGTGCTATTTGGGATGCAGACTAAAAGGTTTCTTCTGGTACCAGAGAAGAAGTAGACGCCGGCGGTCACGGAGGACTCTGGGATGATGATGATGAGGTTGATGATGTTGATGATGAAGAAGGGGAGCCAGCAGAGGACGAAGACCACCACGATGATCACCACCATACGGGTCACCTTACGCTCTGACCGCCGGCGCTTGGTGAAGCCCGCCCGCACACCTGAAGACTTCACCTGGAGGGGGGAACAAAATGGAGTTAGAGAAGGGAACGTTGCAGCAGAATCTCTCTTACATACAGTAGGTCAATATAAAACACACAGAAAAGAATGGTTGGAATGACAAAACAGAACAAAATAATATTCCGGAATGCTTTCTCTCACACCTTGAAGATAATGACCAGAAAACCATTCAGAGTTAATACCCTAACCTTAACCATTCAGAGTTAATACCCTAACCTTAACCATTCAGAGTTAATACCCTAACCTTAACCATTCAGAGTTAATACCTAACCTTAACCATTCAGAGTTAATACCCAAACCTTAACCATTCAGAGTTAATACCTAACCTTAACCATTCAGAGTTAATACCCTAACCTTAACCATTCAGAGTTAATACCCTAACCTTAACCATTCAGAGTTAATACCTAACCTTAACCATTCAGAGTTAATACCCAAACCTTAACCATTCAGAGTTAATGCCCTAACCTTAACCATTCAGAGTTAATGCCCTAACCTTAACCATTCAGAGTTAATGCCCTAACCTTAACCATTCAGAGTTAATACCCTAACCTTAACCATTCAGAGTTAATGCCTAAATGTAACCTTAAACACTTCGAAATTTGATGTTTGAGAAACATGGATAAATTCTAATTCTGAGGTGAGACGTGAGACCTTGTTGCACAAAACAACAACACAGAGAAGCATTTAATGACCAAATGAAAGAATGACAGAAACATCCTCTGTCAGAGTTCAAACAGCCGAACCAAACATGTCTAATAATGCAGTCTTGACCACAACGAGCAACCAAAACAATGGTACTGTAGCTAACACAGAAACACAGAAGAAAACCAGAATGATTTTGACCTATGACACCCCCCCCCCCCCCACCTTAACCACGATGAGCAGGTAGCAGAGACAGATGACCAGGAGTGGTCCGAAGAACCCCAGCGTAGCCGTGTACAGGATAAACACGGTCGACCACACATCCTGCGGCTCCGGCCAGCTAATGTTACATGAGTTGAACGTGTCCTGAACGCCGGAGAACACGACCACGGGCAGGACGACCACCAACGACAACGCCCACACCGCGGCGCTCACCACCTTCGCCACTCGCGGTCGCCGCCATTTTGTAGACCGTATGGGGTGGACCACGGCCAGGTAGCGGTCGATAGACATCACGGTCAGACAGAAGATGGAGGTGAACTGGCTCATGGAGTCAGCGGTCATCAGCACGCGACACAGGAAGGAGCCGAACGGCCAGTAGGAGAGAACGTTCTGGAAGGAGGAGGAGGAAGAGGAGGAGGAGGAGGAAGAAAAATATATGACTTTATTGTAAGTTGTCTTCTGCTTTATTCAAACCCCTCAGAAAGACAAACAGACACAGAGGTTGGCGCAGAGGGCCGTTTATAGCTTAAGTGCCTTGCTGAAGGGCACAACGGCCAGAGATGAGATGGCATCTTGGACACTGATGCCAGATACCTTTCAGTTACCCTTACTCCAGACCAGATGTTGCCTTGTCGGAGCTAGGATTCAAACCGAAAACCCTCTGGTTGCTGGCCCACTCCTCTAACCTCTAGCCTCTAACCTCTAGGCTACCTGGGTGGTGAGGAAGGGAGTCCCAGGGTGTACAGTGTGTCTCTAACCTCTGACCTCTGACCTCTAGGCTACCTGGGTGGTGAGGAAGGGAGTCCCAGGGTGTACAGTTCATCTCTGACCTCTAAACTCTGACCTCTATGCTACCTGGGTGGTGAGGAAGGGAAGTCCCAGGATGTAGAGTTTGTCTCTGACCTCTGACTTCTAGGCTACCTGGGTGGTGAGGAAGGGAAGTCCCAGGATGTACAGTTAATCTCTAAACTCTGACCTCTAGGCTACCTGGGTGGTGAGGAAGGGAAGTCCCAGGATGTTCAGTTCATCTCTAAACTCTGACCTCTAGGCTACCTGGGTGGTGAGGAAAGTCCCAGGATGTACAGTTCATCTCTAAACTCTGACCTCTAGGCTACCTGGGTGGTGAGGAAGGGAAGTCCCAGGATGTAGAGTTCGTCTGCGACTGCCAGGTTCAGAATATAGATGTTGGTGACGGTCTTCATCTTGGCGTAACGTAGCACCACGTAGATGGCCAGGGTGTTACCGATCAGGCCGACCACGAACACACTCAGGGAGATGACCGCAGTCATCAGGGTACTGCTGCCCTGGAACGGTATGCTCTGACTGGACACGTTGGAGGAGGAACTGGGGAACAAGGATGGGGAGGGGAAGGACAGGGTTGCAGGACCAGAATCAGGGTAGGAGTAGTGATACCCCAGGTTGGGAGTGGAGGTGTTGGGGTCACCAGAGAGCAGTGTCCAGCCTGTCCTGTCCAGAGGCTCCATTGTGGATGTAGGGTGTGTAGGGGAGGGGAGGGGAGGGAGGGAGGGAGGGAGGGAGGGAGGGAGGGGAGGGAGGGAGGGAGGGAGGGAGGGGGGAGGGAGGAGACCTTCAGACCTGCATCAGAAGAGACAGAAAAGTAAAAGAGGTGTGTGAGTCTCTGTGATAAAAGGAATGCAACTCTGTCTACTGTAAAACTCCAGTAAAAATGTATGATTCTGTGTGTGTGTGTGTGTGTGTGCGTGCGTGTGCGTGCGTGCGTGCGTGTGTGTGTGTGTGCGTTAGTAATGCATGTGTCAGCTGTTTGTTCACCCGCACCCTTCCACAACCGCCCGACTACATGTGATGAATCTGAGGTCTCCACCCAATCCTGACCTGCGAATATAGAACATGCGCAGTACAGTTCCTGTTATCTTTTTCTGTCCAAGTTCCCAAAAGCATTTGTAGGGCGGGGTGGGCCGTCATTGTAAATAAATAAACATGTGTTTGTATTTGGTGCGGATACGGTTAGGCCCTGAAGCTGAGACTTCTGCACTAATGCCAGATACACATAACGAATTTAAAAAACCTCACTGTCGTCTACTGATATGAACGGCACAACGATACATTCATGGTGTTTTTTATTCGTTGTTTTCTTTTTCTTTCTCTTTCTCTTTTGCGCATCACTGGAGTGTGTGTACTGCATTCAGACATCCCAGACATCCCAGACATCCCAGACATCCCAGGCATCCCAGGCATCCCAGACATCCCAGACATCCCAGACATCCCAGACATCCCAGGGCCCACTGAGAATACATGGTGGGCGAAGACACACACTGACGATTCCAATTTTCATCATAGGTACACTTCAACTATGACAGACAAAATGAGAGAAAAAAATTCAGAAAATCACATTGTAGGATTTTTAATGAATTTATTTGCAAATTATGATGGAAAATAAGTATTTGGTCAATAACAAAGGTTTATCTCAATACTTTGTTATATACCCTTTGTTGGCAATGACAGAGGTCAAACGTTTTCTGTAAGTCTTCACAAGGTTTTCACACACTGTTGCTGGTATTTTGGCCCATTCCTCCATGCAGATCTCCTCTAGAGCAGTGATGTTTTGGGGCTGTTGCTGGGCAACACAGACTTTCAACTCCCTCCAAAGATTTTCTATGGGGTTGAGATCTGGATACTGGCTAGGCCACTCCAGGACCTTGAAATGCTTCTTACGAAGCCACTCCTTCGTTGCCCGGGTGGTGTGTTTTGGATCATTGTCATGCTGAAAGACCCAGCCACGTTTCATCTTCAATGCCCTTGCTGATGGAAGGAGGTTTTCACTCAAAATCTCACGATACATGGCCCCTTCATTCTTTCCTTTACACGGATCAGTCGTCCTGGTCCCTTTGCAGAAAAACAGCCCCAAAGCATGATGTTTCCACCCCCATGCTTCACAGTAGGTATGGTGTTCTTTGGATGCAACTCAGCCTTCTTGGTCCTCCAAACACGACGAGTTGAGTTTTTAACAAAAAGTTATATTTTGGTTTCATCTGACCATATGACATTCTCTCAATCTTCTTCTGGATCATCCAAATACTCTCTAGCAAACTTCAGACGGGCCTGGACATGTACTGGCTTAAGCAGGGGGGCACGTCTGGCACTGCAGGATTTGAGTCGCTGGTGACATAGTGTGTTACTGATGGTAGGCTTTGTTACATTGGTCCCAGCTCTCTGCAGGTCATTCACTAGGTCCCTCCGTGTGGTTCTGGGATTTTTGCTCACCGTTCTTGTGATCATTTTGACCCCACGGGGTGAGATCTTGCGTGGAGCCCCAGATCGAGGGAGATTATCAGTGGTCTTGTATGTCTTCCATTTCCTAATAATTGCTCCCACAGTTGATTTCTTAAAACCAAGCTGCTTACCTATTACAGATTCAGTCTTCCCAGCCTGGTGCAGGTCTACAATTTTGTTTCTGGTGTCCTTTGACAGCTCTTTGGTCTTGGCCATAGTGGAGTTTGGAGTGTGACTGTTTGAGGTTGTGGACAGGTGTCTTTTATACTGATAACAAGTTCAAACAGGTGCCATTAATACAGGTAACGAGTGGAGGACAGAGGAGCCTCTTAAAGAAGAAGTTACAGGTCTGTGAGAGCCAGAAATCTTGCTTGTTTGTAGGTGACCAAATACCTATTTTCCACCATAATTTGCAAATAAATTCATAAAAAATCCTACAATGTCATTTTCTGGAATTTTCTTTCTCATTTTGTCTGTCATAGTTGAAGTGTACCTATGATGAAAATTACAGGCCTCTCTCATCTTTTTAAGTGGGAGAACTTGCACAATTGGTGGCTGACTAAATACTTTTTTGCCCCACTGTACATGCGCATACTGTAACGGTTTTCTTGAGTTGAAGGAGAGGCGGACCAAAACGCAGCGTGGTTGTTATTCATGGTTCTTTAATAAAGAAACTATACATGAATAGACTAACAAAACAAGAAATGTGAAAAACCAAAACAGCCCTATCAGGTGCAAACACAGAGACAGGAACAATCACCCACAAAACCCAACACCAAACAGGCTACCTAAATATGGTTCCCAATCAGAGACAATGACTAACACCTGCCTCTGATTGAGAACCATATCAGGCCAAACATAGAAATAGACAAACTAGACATGTAACATAGAATGCCCACTCAGATCACACCCTGACCAAACAAAACATAGAAACATACAAAGCAAACTATGGTCAGGGTGTGACACATACACACACTGCACATAACACTTTCCCACACTGTTTCCCTCTGACATAAGTGAATGTCAGTGTTTTTTCCCCCAGGCAGGGTGGGCCACTCCAGTCCTCTGGGTTCTGAATGGCGTCACACTTTCCCCACATCCCTAGCAAACACAGCTGATTAATCAGATGGCATTCTAAACTGAAGATTATGATTAGGTGATTATTGGAGTCAGGTGTGTTAGCTGGGGCAAAACTGTGACACCAATCAGGCCCCTGAGGACTGGAGTCGCCCACCCCTGTGTGTGTCCCCATCTCAGTCCCCTCTCATAAAACAACTCAGGTTAGGCTAAGGGCTAGATTTCATCTAGACAGCGGGACGTCTGTGTTATAGTGCCATTTATATTTAAAGGTAACTTCCCGATTAAGTTGACATTTGCAGCGTTTACCGTAAATGTGGTCTATCCAAACGCGACAATATTCCCTTTAAAACGTGCACGGAGGACTCAACACGACAACATTCCCTTTAAAACGTGCACGGAGGACTAAACGCGAGAACATTCCCTTTAAAACGTTAAAAACTTTATTTATCTAGGCAAGTCAGTTAAGAACAAATTCTTCTTTACAATGACGGCCTAGGAACAGTGGGCTGACTGCCTTGTTCAGAGGAACGACAAATTATTTTCAATGAAGGCCTAGGAACAGTGCCTTGTTCAGAGGCAGAACGACAGATTCTTGTCAGCTCGGGGAATAGAAGAATCTCATTGGGTTTTAGTTCAGGATGAGACTCTTAATCTGTCTAGGAAACCTCCCTTGTACTGGATGTAATCATGTGCTTTACTGGTTGACCAGTTAGAAAAACAACATTAAAACGTCTCGGCCCGCCCTGGTTATGCTCTTACAGAATACAGGGTAGAGGATAATGAAGTGTAACACCTGGTTATGCTCTTACAGAATACAGGGTAGAGGATAATGAAGTGTAACACCTGGTTATGCTCTAACAGAATACAGGATAATGAAGTGTAACACCTGGTTATGCTCTTACAGAATACAGGGTAGAGGATAATGAAGTGTAACACCTGGTTATGCTCTTACAGAATACAGGGTAGAGGATAATGAAGTGTAACACCTGGTTATGCTCTTACAGAATACAGTGTAGAGGATAATGAAGTGTAACACCTGGTTATGCTCTTACAGAATACAGGATAATGAAGTGTAACACCTGGTTATGCTCTTACAGAATACAGTGTAGAGGATAATGAAGTGTAACACCTGGTTATGCTCTTACAGAATACAGGGTAGAGGATAATGAAGTGTAACACATGATAATGATGATCTTGATATACAACACCATCATCTTCTCCCAGAGGCTTTGTGTTGTTCAATATATTAATAACGCTGCTCTCAAACTTCCACTTTTTCTACACATATACACATACACACACATACACACATATACACACATATACACACACATACACACACATACACACATACACACATATACACACATATACACATACACACACATACACACATATACACATATACACACATATACACATACACACACATACACACATATACACACATACACACACATACACACATATATATACACACACATACAGTGGAGAGAACAAGTATTTGATACACTGCCGATTTTGCAGGTTTTCCTACTTACAAAGCATGTAGAGGTCTGTAATTTTTATCATAGGTACACTTCAACTGTGAGAGACGGAATCTAAAACAAAAATCCAGAAAATCACATTGTATGAATTTTAATCAATTCATTTGCATTTTATTGCATGACATAAGTATTTGATCACCTACCAACCAGTAAAAATTCCGGCTCTCACAGACCTGTTAGTTTTTCTTTAAGAATCCCTCCTGTTCTCCACTCATTACCTGTATTAACTGCACCTGTTTGAACTCGTTACCTATATAAAAGACACCTGTACACACACTCAATCAAACAGACTCCAACCTCTCCACAATGGCCAAGACCAGGGGGCTGTGTAAGGACATCAGGGATAAAATTGTAGACCTGCACAAGGCTGGGATGGGCTACAGGACAATAGGCAAGCAGCTTGGTGGGAAGGCAACAACTGTTGGCGCAATTATTAGAAAATGGAAGAAGTTCAAGATGACGGTCAATCACCCTCGGTCTGGGGCTCCATGCAAGATCTCACCTCGTGGGGCATCAATGATCATGAGCAAGGTGAGGGATCAGCCCAGAACTACACGGCAGGACCTGGTCAATGACCTGAAGAGAGCTGGGACCACAGTCTCAAAGAAAACCATTAGTAACACACTATGCCCTCATGGATTAAAATCCTGCAGCGCACGCAAGGTCCCCCTGCTAGAGCCAGCGCATGTCCAGGCCCATCTGAAGTTTGCCAATGGCCATCTGGACGATCCAGAGGAGGAATGGGAGAAGGTCATGTGGTCTGATGAGACAAAAATTGAGCTTTTAGGTCTAAACTCCACTCGCTGTGTTTGGAGGAAGAAGAAGGATGAGTACAACCCCAAGAACACCATCCTAACCGTGAAGCATGGAGGTGGAAACATCATTCTTTGGGGATGCTTCTCTGCAAAGGGGACAGGACGACTGCACCGTATTGAGGGGAGGATGGATGGGGGCCATGTATCGCGAGATCTTGGCCACCTCCTTCCCTCAGTAAGAGCATTGAAGATGGGTCGTGGCTGGGTCATCCAGCATGACAACGACCCAAAACACACAGCCAGGGCAACTGAGGAGTGGCTCCGTAAGAAACATCTCAAGGTCCTGGAGTGGCCTAGCCAGTCTCCAGACCTGAATCCAATAGAAAATCTTTGGAGGGAGCTGAAAGTCCGTATTGCCCAGCGACAGCCCCGAAACCTGAAGGATCTGGAGAAGGTCTGTATGGAGGAGTGGGCCAAAATCCCTGCTGCAGTGTGTGCAAACCTGGTCAAGAACTACAGGAAACGTATGATCTCTGTAATTGCAAACAAAGGATTCTGTACCAAATATTAAGTTATGCTTTTCTGATGTATCAAATACTTATGTCATGCAATAAAATGCTAATTAATTACTTAAAAATCATACAATGTGATTTTCTGGATTTTTGTTTTAGATTCCGTCTCTCACAGTTGAAGTGTACCTATGACAAATATTACAGACCTCTACATGCTTTGTAAGTAGGAAATCCTGCAAAATCGTCAGTGTATCAAATACTTGTTCTCCCCACGGTATACACACAGACATACACACACACACAGATATACACACACTGCATGCTCACCCATGACATCGAGTAAACAACTAATCTAACTGCAACAAGCACGGGCATGCCGTGTTAAAAGCCTTTTCTGCACGCTGTTTAAAAGCTGTGTCGGTAACTTAACCAGAGTCAGATGATATCATGGATAGGCCTACCGTGTGTATGTTTCTACGTGCAGTTGGCTAGCGGTAGTTCAATGGCTGGAAGTCTACATGAACAGCTAGCATGCTAACGGTTCCTGTAGACTTCTATTCATTGCGCTAACAATAGTTAGCAATGGCTCCAGAAGCTACCTTCGACTGTCCTTCAAACTGCACGCAGAGACATAAAAATGGTAACCTATCCACTAGTTCGTCTGACTTTGGGTAAGTAGAAAAAAATGGCTTAACTGCCAAAATGTCGCACTGTCAGCATACACACAGACCTATGATCCGACTTCAACATATAGGAAGGAGTCTCAAACACCCTAACAAAATATGTTTTTGTTGTCTCGATTATGTAGGCTATATGATATTGTAGGTTATAAAATAATGTTAGGCTAAATTTTACCTGGCTTTAAGTGCGCATTCTCAAGGAAGCTTTAGTGGAAATTCAAATTCCGATGTATTTCAAACTTTAAAGACAGCGAGAAGAAAGAGTCTAAAGATTTAGATGACTGAACCGATTTCCAAAGATGAAGGGAAAAAAGTCCGAAGATAAAAGTCCTTCTCTTCTCATGGTTCGTTCTGAAAACAATCAAAATCCTGAGAAAAACGTTACATCCTCCTCCTCCACAAAAAAAAGTGTATTTTCAATATTGCATGAAATGTTTCAAATTCCAACCCGTTTTTTTCCGGTTGAGGTGAGAGAGCGGAGCGAACCTGACGCGCTCAGTCGCTGTCCATGGCATTGGTACTGATCACTCTAGCGCAGCGTCTCTACTTCTCTCTCGCTCTGCTCGTCTTCCTACTTGGAGCACCGTTTTGATTTGAGGCATTACTTCATCACTGACTTCACCGGTGTCAGCTAACTATCTGACGGAAAGGTCACTATTATCCAAGGGAATGGTATCGGTCCATGTCTGTGAACCGGAGTTTGAAAAACATAGGCTACTCTTCTGCGCTGGGTGTCGGCATCTCTCCGGATCTTCCTCACAACTTTTCCGCCTCGCGTAGCTTTTGCTCGCAGTGGTTTGAAACCCAGTCGAGTTGATCTGTAGGTTGATGCTATCCTATATAGCTCCTCTCCTATGCGCTCCAGTCTCGCAGCCAGTCCCAACCGAGGCAGGCCCCACTGGGCACAGACGTCATTTCAACGTCTTGTTTAGATTTGCATTTGGTTAAGTTGTCAACTAACGTGAATTCAACTTGAATTCAACAAAAAATGGCACCATGTCATTTGAATTAGGTGAAAAAATGGGTGAAAAAAACGCTGATGTCTTTTTGCAAATCAAATCAATCGTCCACATTGATTATACGTCATCACTTTGGCTTTTTTTATAACTTGGAAACAACGTTGATTCAACCTGGGGTCTGATTCCCGCGTACGGGGCAGGGGAATTTAACACTCGGCCGAGGAACGTGCGTGGCATTTATCCCGCTCTCAGATGACGTCATCAAGATGTTGCCGTGCAGGTTTCGCCCCTGCATTGTCTGCTCCGCACACAACCGTCCCTCACCCTACCCTTTAACGATAGGGCGCTCGTGTATGTACTCGCTCACCTGCGCGCACACCATGCGGCGAGTTAGAGAGTGAGAGGAAGAGAGAGGAAGAGAGGGGAAGAGGATGAGAGGTAAATTGAGGTCTGATTGTACGGTAGTCTCCCCCCTGGAGAGGATCACGACTCAAATCCGTTCTACTAGGTTAGATGAACATGACCCTCAATGAAACCCGTTGTTGTTCAATCAATCAATCAAATATATTTTATAAAGTGCTTTTTACATCAGCAGTGGGCACAACATGCTTTTTAGTTACCCGCCTGAACCTCATAGAGAAAGCAATTCAGAAACGCAGTATTCTTCTGACGCACGCACTAGCAACACCAAGGTATAGAGAAGTCTGATGTTGAATCAACTGTAAAGTCTCACGCCATGCAGCCTCTCACGCCAGATCAGATCAGAGCCCTGGAGGGTTCTAAAGAACACGTAGGCGGCAGGGTTCTGATCGCTCTCTCTCTCGCGCGCAGGTGTTACCTGACGCGGTTGACAGCTCTATATCGAGCGGGCACGACTGCGACTCCTCATCGTTACGTAATTACATTCTCTACGGGATGTCAGAAGGGGCGAGCCCTACACCCGCACAGCCTTGTGCCCAACCTGCATACAGTTATCAGGATTTCCCCGCGCGCGCGCACACACACACACACACACACACGCACAGAGACTTAATTAAGATTTAGATAACTCGGTCTTGGTAAAAGGAAACTTAATTTTCGAGTGGAGAGCCATATTTTTTCTTCACTAACCAGATCAATATTTATTCTCTCTCCTCTCCTCTCATCTCTTAATTATTCTCTCTCTCTCTCTCTCTCTCTCTCTCTCTCTCTCTCTCTCTCTCTCTCCCCCCCCCCCCCCCTCTCTCTCACTCTCTGCACTACATAGGGATGCAACCTAGGACATTAGATATTAACCTGATGTGTGAACTAACTAACCCCCTCTGGTGGTTCAAGTGTAGAGAAGCCCCTGATGGTTAACCGGTATAGTCCCCTCCTGGTAAGGGTACATGGGTTAAGGAAACACTCTAATTCAAGTACGCTCTTGTATGCAAGTAAATATAGGCCTAGATTTATTTGCAGAATAAGGTAGAATAAAGTATAAATAGGTCGAATAAAGGTAGAATAAATGTAGAATAGGGTAGAATAAAGGTAGAATAGGGTAGAATAACGGTAGAATAAAGGTATAATAGGGTAGAATAAAGGTAGAATAAAGGTAGAATGAAGGTAGAATAGGGTAGAATAAAGGTAGAATAGGGTAGAATAAAGGTAGTTAAAGGTAGAAAGGGTAGAATAAAGGTAGAATAAAGGTAGAATAGGGTAGAATAAAGGTAGTTAAAGGTAGAATAGGGTAGAATAAAGGTAGAATAAAGGTAGAATATGGTAGAATAAAGGTAGAATAGGGTAGAATAAAGGTAGAATATGGTAGAATAAAGGTATAATAAAGGTAGAATAGGGTAGAATAAAGGTAGAATAAAGGCAGAATAGGGTAGAATAGGGTAGAATAGAGAAGCAGTCTAACTCAGGGAATTACTATGTTGTGAAGCAGTCTAACTCAGTGAATTTCTATGTTGTGAAGCAGTCTAACTCAGTGAATTTCTATGTTGTGAAGCAGTTTAACTCAGTGAATTTCTATGTTGTGAAGCAGTCTAACTCAGTGAATTTCTATGTTGTGAAGCAGTCTAACTCAGTGAATTTCTATGTTGTGAAGCCTTTGTCTTTATTCAGGGATGAACCAGGTTGTCTCTACAGAATGGAGATCATTCAACAGTCAAGGTTGTTCCAAACATCTCCAAATGACATTACTACACACACACACACACACACACACACACACACACACACACACACACACACACACACACACACACACACACACACACACACACACACACACACACACACACACACACACACACACACACACACACACACACACACACACACACACACACAGTAGTAGAATGTAGTTGTGTCAAGTGCTTAGTGTGAACATGGTGATGGAGTTAGTTGGCGTCTCTCTCACCCACACAAAAAACAATCAACCTTACAAGATCACAGTCAGTGTTCAGAGTCCTTATATTCCCGGTAGCATCAGCAATCTGCGCTGAGTGTACAATAGTTTAGGAACAACTGCTCCTTCCATCCATTTCGACCAGTGTAGATGAAGGGGAGGAGACAGGTTAAAGAAGGATTTTTAAGCCTTGAGACAATTGAGACGTGGATTGTGTATTTGTGCCATTCAGTTAGAGCGTTGGACTAGTAACCGCAAGGTTGCCAGTTCAAACCCCCGAGCTGACAAGGTACAAATCTGTCGTTCTGCCACTGAACAGGCAGTTAACCCACTGTTCCTAGGCCGTCATTGAAAATAAGAATTTGTTCTTAACTGACTTATCTAGTTAAATAAAGGTAAAATAAATCAAATGAAATAAATAAAGAGGGTGAAGACAATATATTGAAGAGCCTTTGAACAGGGTAAGGTAGTAGGGGCCAGGCGCACTCATTTATCAAGAACTGCAACGCTGCTGGGTTTTTCACACTCACCAGTTTCCCGTGTGTATCAAGAATGGTCCACCAACTAAAGGACTTCCAGCCAACTTGACACAACTGTGGGAAGCGTTGGAGTCAACATGGGCCAGCATCCCTGTGGAACACTTTCAACACCTTGTAGAGTCAACATGGGCCAGCATCCCTGTGGAACACTTTCAACACCTTGTAGAGTCAACATGGGCCAGCATCCCTGTGGAACACTTTCAACACCTTGTAGAGTCAACATGGGCCAGCCTCCCTGTGGAACACTTTCAACACCTTGTAGAGTCAACATGGGCCAGCATCCCTGTGGAACACTTTCAACACCTTGTAGAGTCAACATGGGCCAGCATCCCTGTGGAACACTTTCAACACCTTGTAGAGTCAACATGGACCAGCATCCCTGTGGAACACCTTGTAGAGTCAACATGGGCCAGCCTCCCTGTGGAACACCTTGTAGAGTCAACATGGTCCAGCCTCCCTGTGGAACACCTTGTAGAGTCAACATGGTCCAGCCTCCCTGTGGAACACCTTGTAGAGTCAACATGGCCCAGCATCCCTGTGGAACACTTTCAACACCTTGTAGTCCATGTCCCAATGAATTGAGGCTGTTCTGAGGGCAACTCAATATTAGGAAGGTGTTTCTAATGTTTTGTACACTCAGTTTAGATAGATCAGTCAAGTTGTTTTACCTGAGCATAACCCCAAAACGATGGACTAATTAGCCTACTCTGTTGTTTATAACAACGTTGGACTAGAGTGTTGGACTAGGAACCAGAAGGTTGCAAGTTCAAATCCCCGTGCTGACAAGGTACAAATCTGTTGTCCCTGAACAGGCAGTTAACCCACTGTTCCTAGGCCGTCATTGAAAACAAGAATTTGTTCTTAACTGACTTGCCTAGTTAAAATAAGTAAACAAAATAAAATAATTGTGTGGTCATGGAGGACTGATTGGGTTCATTGGGTTCATAGGCTTTGACCACTACCGGAAAGGGCTGTTTGCATGTGGAAATGTAATGCCATATGCTGCATTTGTTACAGGCCTTTTGTTGACCTTTTGTTGACCTTTTGTTGACCTTTTGTTGACCTTTTTGTCTGCGACACTTTGACATCTGGATCATTTGTTATAGGCCTTTTGTTGACCTTTTGTTGACCTTTTGTTGACCTTTTGTTGACCTTTTGTTGACCTTTTGTTGACCTTTTTGTCTGCGACACTTTGACATCTGGATCATTTGTTATAGGCCTTTTGTTGACCTTTTGTTGACCTTTTGTTGACCTTTTGTTGACCTTTTTGTCTGCGACACTTTGACATCTGGATCATTTGTTATAGGCCTTTTGTTGACCTTTTGTTGACCTTTTGTTGACCTTTTGTTGACCTTTTTGTCTGCGACACTTTGACATCTGGATCATTTGTTATAGGCCTTTTGTTGACCTTTTTGTCTGCGACACTTTGACATCTGGATCATTTGTTATAGGCCTTTTGTTGACCTTTTTGTCTGCGACACTTTGACATCTGGATCATTTGCAGCTGTTTGAGTCTATCAGAAGTGTGTGAGTTTGAGCAGGTGTCCGTTCAGCCTGTGGGCAGCCTTTATAATCTGCACAAATTAGACTGAGCTCCCCATGGTCTTCTTAAATGAAACTAGTTGTTGACAGTATGGAGTGCAATACCACGGGGGAGTTTAGAAGGAAGAGACTATACCACAGGGGAGTTTAGAAGGGAGGAACTATACCACAGGGGAGTTTAGAAGGGAGGAACTATACCACAGGGGAGTTTAGAATAGAAGGGAGGAACTATACCACAGGGGAGTTTAGAAGGGAGGAACTATACCACAGGGGAGTTTAGAATAGAAGGGAGGAACTATACCACAGGGGAGTTTAGAAGGGAGGAACTATACCACAGGGGAGTTTAGAAGGGAGGAACTATACCACAGGGAGTTTAGAAGGGAGGAACTAAACTACAGGGAGTTTAGAAGGGAGGAACTATATCACGGGGAGTTTAGAAGGGAGGAACTATACCACAGGGGAATTTAGAAGGGAGGAACTATATCACGGGGGAGTTTAGAAGGGAGGAACTATACCACAGGGGAGTTTAGAAGGGAGGAACTATACCACAGGGGAGTTTAGAAGGGAGGAACTAAACTACGGGGAGTTTAGAAGGGAGGCACTATATCACGGGGGAGTTTAGAAGGGAGGAACTATACCACAGGGGAGTTTAGAAGGGAGGAACTAAACTACGGGGAGTTTAGAAGGGAGGAACTATATCACGGGGGAGTTTAGAAGGGAGGAACTATACCACAGGGGAGTTTAGAAGGGAGGAACTATACCACAGGGGAGTTTAGAAGGGAGGAACTATACCACGGGGGAGTTTAGAAGAGAGGAACTATACCACAGGGGAGTTTAGAAGGGAGGAACTATACCACAGGGGAGTTTAGAAGGGAGGAACTATATCACGGGGGAGTTTAGAAGGGAGGAACTATACCACAGGGGAGTTTAGAAGGGAGGAACTATACCACAGGGGAGTTTAGAAGGGAGGAACTAAACTACGGGGAGTTTAGAAGGGAGGAACTATATCACGGGGGAGTTTAGAATGAAGGAACTAAACCACGGGGGAGTTTAGAATGAAGGAACTAAACCACAGGGGAGTTTAGAAACTTGTATTCCATAGACTGGGATCCGCACTATGCAGCTGTTGCAAGAGTCCATTTTCCACTGGCTGTCCATGTTTTAGCTGGTAAGGGATTACAGTTACAGTTTGTTTTGTCATGTGTTTCTCTCCAACCCTGTGTGAGTGTGTCTGCTGCAGGATAATACAGCATCTGGTTCTTCAGCCTGTTTGCACCTACCTCTTCTGTTCTTCCTCCTCTCTTTCCTCTCATCCCTCTCGTTCCCCTCATCCCTCTCTTTCCTCTCATCCCTCTCTTTCCTCTCATCCCTCGCATCCCTCTCTTTCCTCTCCATCCCTCTCTTTCCTCTCTTTCTTCTCCATCCCTCTCTTTTCTTTCTTTCTGTGGGGGGTAGATGGGGAAGGGGACACCCCCGCCAGGCGAGAGTTGATGGACATGTGGGTTCAGGGGGAAAGGTTTAGGCTGTCTCCACAACTACCCCTGGAGCGAACCAATCACATGGCCAGAGGGATGACCTTATACCGGCCTGTCAGAGGGGATTAGTGTGAGAGGTGTGTGTGTGTCTCAGTTGCAGTTATACTCATCATCACCACAACACCACCAGGTCCAGAGAAACACACAGAGGGAATAAAGGAGGGAAGGACAAAGAGAATAAAGAGGGGAACACAGAAAGATTAGCAAGCACGAAAGATAGACACAAAAGATTGCCCCCAGGGACCAGTTGACAGAAAGAGGAAGAGAGAGAGAGAGAGAAAGAATGAGAATGAGAGGGAGAGAGAGAGAGAGAGAGAGAGAGAGAGAGAGAGAGAGAGAGAGAGAGAGAAAGAAAGAAAGAAAGAAAGAAAGAGAGGGAGAGAGAGAGAGAGCGAGAGAGGGAGAGAGAGAGAGAGAGAGAGAGAGAGAGAGAGAGAAAAGAATGAATGAGAGGGAGAGAGAGACTTGCCACTAACAACCAGACATAGAGGAGGGAGAAGTGTGTAAAGGAGACTGAGTCAAGTGTCCTTATGGGCCCTGGTCAAAAGTAGTGCACTATATAGGGAAAAGGGTGTGATTTGTGATGCATTCACAATATCAGTTATGTTCTGTTGTTTCCTGTTGTTAATGAACACATCAGGGAGGAGAACATCACTCTCCCCCTCCATCTTTATCTCTCTCTACCCAGCACCTACCCTGCACCTGTAACCTTCCTACCAACCCATCACCTGTAACCTTCCTACCCTGCACCTGTAACCTACCTACCTACCCTGCACCTGTAACCTACCTACTTACCCAGCACCTGTAACCTTCCTACCAACCCATCACCTGTAACCTACCTACCCTTCACCTGTAACCTACCTACCTACCCTGCACCTGTAACCTTCCTACCAACCCATCACCTGTAACCTACCTACCCTGCACCTGTAACCTACCTACCCTGCACCTGTAACCTTCCTACCTACCCTGCACCTGTAACCTACCTACTCTGCACATGTAACCTACCTACCCAGCACCTGTAACCTACCTACCCAGCACCTGTAATCTCCCTACCCTGCACCTGTAACCTACCTACCCTGCACCTGTAACCTTCATACTTACCCTGCACATGTAACCTTCCTACCAACCCAGCACCTGTCACATACCTACCTACCCTTCACCTGTGATCTACCTACCCTGCACCTGTAACCTACCTACCAACCCAGCACCTGTAACCTACCTACCCTGCGCCTGTAACCTACCTACCCATTACGTGTAACCTACCTACCTACCTACCTACCCTGCACATGTAACCTACCTACCTACCCAGCACCTGTAACCTACCTACCTACCCTGTACCTGTAACCTACCTACCAACCCAGCACCTGTAACCTACCTACCCTGCGCCTGTAACCTACCTACCCATTACGTGTAACCTACCTACCTACCTACCCTGCACATGTAACCTACCTACCTACCCAGCACCTGTAACGTACCTACCCTGCACATGTAACCTACCTACCTACCCTGCACCTGTAACCTCTCTCTCTCTATCTCTCTCTCTCTCTCTCTCCCCCCCTCTATCGCTCTTTCTCTCTCTTTCTCTCTCACTCTCTCTCACTTTCTCTCTCTCTCTCTCTCTCTCTCTCTCTCTCTCTCTCTCACTCTCTCTATCCCCCCCTCTCTCTCTCTCTCTCTCTCTCCCTCTCTCTCACACTCTCTCTATCCCCCTCTCTCTCTAGTAAGTGTAGTAAGTGTGAGTCTAGTAAGTGTTGGTAGAGTCTAGTGAGTGTGTGGGTCCAGTCTAGTGAGTGTGTGGGTAGAGTCTAGTGAGTGTGTGGGTAGAGTCTAGTAAGTGTTGGTAACGTCTATTGAGTGTGTGGGTCCAGTCTAGTGAGTGTGTGGGTAGAGTCTAGTAAGTGTGGGTAGAGTCTAGTGAATATGTGTGTAGAGTCTAGTGAGTGTGTGGGTAGTCTAGTGAGTGTGTGGGTAGTCTAGTGAGTGTGTGGGTAGAGTCTAGTGAGTGTGTGGGTAGAGTCTAGTAAGTGTTGGTAGAGTCTAGTGAGTATGTGGGTAGAGTCTAGTGAGTGTGTGGGTACAGTCTAGTGAGTGTGTGGGTAGAGTCTAGTAAGTGTGGGTAGAGTCTAGTGAGTGTGTTGGTAGAGTCTAGTGAGTGTGGTGGTAGAGTCTAGTGAGTGTGGTGGTAGAGTCTAGTGAGTGTGGTGGTAGAGTCTAGTGAGTGTGGGGGTAATGTCTAGTAAGTGTGTGGGTAGAGTCTAGTGAGTGTGTGGGTAGAGACTAGTGAGTGTGGTGGTAGAGTCTAGTGAGTGTGTGGGTAGAGTCTAGTGAGTGTGGTGGTAGAGTCTAGTGAGTGTGGTGGTAGAGTCTAGTGAGTGTGTGGGTAGAGACTAGTGAGTGTGGTGGTAGAGTCTAGTGAGTGTGTGGGTAGAGTCTAGTGAGTGTGGTGGTAGAGTCTAGTGAGTGTGGTGGTAGAGTCTAGTGAGTGTGGGGGTAATGTCTAGTAAGTGTGTGGGTAGAGTCTAGTGAGTGTGTGGGTAGAGACTAGTGAGTGTGTGGGTAGAGTCTTGTGGCTGTGTGGGTAGAGTCTAGTGGGTGTGTGGGTAGAGTCTAGTGGGTGTGGTGGTAGAGTCTAGTGGGTGTGTGGGTAGAGTCTAGTGAGTGTGTGGGTAGAGTCTAGTGAGTGTGTGGGTAGAGACTAGTGAGTGTGTGGGTAGAGTCTTGTGGCTGTGTGGGTAGAGTCTAGTGAGTGTGGTGGTAGAGTCTAGTGGGTGTGTTGGTAGAGTCTAGTGAGTGTGTGGGTAGAGTCTAGTGAGTGTGTGGGTACATAGATCCACTGCAAGGGAGACAGTGCAAAACAGGAAGCGCCTTGCGGTCGGACACCGATCAGTTGCCATACCAGGCGGTGCAGCAGCCAGTCAAAAGGCTCTCTATGGTGCAGCTGTATAACCTTTAGTGGATCTGAGGGCCCATGCCAAATCTTTTCAGCCTCCTGAGGGGGAAGAGACGTTGTCATGCCCTTTCCACCTCTGTGTTGGTGTGTTTGGACCATGATGGGTCCTTAGTGATGTGAACACCGAGGAACTTGAAGCTCTCGACCGTCTCCACTACAGCCCCGTCCATGTGGATTGTAGCAGCTCGGCCCTCCGTTTCCTGTAGTACAGATCAGCCCCTTTGTCTTGTCCACGTTGAGGGAGAGGTTGTTGTCCTGGCACCACACTGCCAGGTCTCTGACCTCCTCTCTGTAGTCCACGATGAGGGAGAGGTTGTTGTCCTGGCACCACACTGCCAGGTCTCTGACCTCCTCTCTGTAGTCCACGATGAGGGAGAGGTTGTTGTCCTGGCACCACACTGCCAGGTCTCTGACCTCCTCTCTGTAGTCCACGATGAGGGAGAGGTTGTTGTCCTGGCACCACACTGCCAGGTCTCTGACCTCCTCTCTGTAGTCCACATTGAGGGAGAGGTTGTTGTCCTGGCACCACACTGCCAGGTCTCTGACCTCCTCTCTGTAGTCCACGATGAGGGAGAGGTTGTTGTCCTGGCACCACACTGCCAGGTCTCTGACCTCCATATAGGCTGTCATGGTCATTGGTGATCAGGCCTACTACCGTTCTGTCGTCGTCAAACTTTCTCTCTCTCTCTCGCTCACTTCCTCCAGTCCTTTAATAATATTGTCTGAGGCCCCAGCAGTAAGTACTGTTTTCCTGACTAGTAGACTCTCCCCATAACCAAACAGAAGCCCAGCCCAGCCCCCTCTCCTCCAGCCCAGCCCCCTCTCCTCCAGTCCAGCCCCCTCTCCTCCAGCCCAGCCCCCTCTCCTCCAGCCCAGCCCCCTTCTCCCTCAGCCCAGTCCCCTCTCCTCCAGCCCAGCCCAGCCCCCTTCTCCCTCAGCCCAGCCCCCTCTCCTCTAGCCCAGCCCAGCCCACTTCTCTCTCAGCCCAGCCCACTCCAACTAACCCTTTTAAACCAGTCGAATCCAGTCCACATACCCAAGCCCATTCCAGTTCACATAACCGATTCCAGTTCAGGCCACTTCACCCAACCCATTTAAACCAATCCAATCCAGTCTACATACTCCAGACTAACCCAGCCAAACCTAACCCAGCCAAGCCTAACTCAGCCAAACCTAACCCAGCCAAGCCTAACTCAGCCAAGCCTAACCCAGCCAAGCTTAACCCTATCCAGCTTAGCCCAGTCCTGTATTGTGCCAGACCTTGCTGTCGCTTTGGCTCTAGTTGTGGCTCTGTCTGGCTCTGTAGTTGGGGCAGGACTGTGTGTTGTTGTCTGGGGTGGTCTGGGGTGAAGGCTAGGCTCAGTGGGTTTGGCTGGAGATGGAACGGGCCGGAGGCTGGGCTGTTGTTGGGTATAAGGCTCTATAGCGGTGCCTCTCTTGAGTGCTGAGCTGCAGGCTGGGCCGTGTATGTGTGTGTGTGTGTGTGTGTGTGTGTGTGTGTGTGTGAGAGATGGGGTGGGCCAACACAAGCAGCACCGGGAACGTCCCCCTCGCGTGCCCCAGCAGCAGAACAGGAAATGGGAGAGAGGGACGAGTGTGTGTGTGCGTACGCGTGTATGAAAGTGAGTTAGTGAGATTGTTTGATTTGAATTTATTGAGAGAAGATAGTGGGATGTAAGTTAAATATAATATCTCACCTGCATAAAGCTATAACACCTGCTCAGACTTTGGACTGGCTGACTGGCTGACTGGCTGACTGGCTGACTGGCTGACTGAAAGAGTGACTGACTGGCTGAGTGACTGGCTGACTGGCTGACTGAAAGAGTGACTGACTGGCTGAGTGACTGGCTGACTGGCTGACTGAAAGAGTGACTGACTGGCTGAGTGACTGGCTGACTGGCTGACTGAAAGAGTGACTGACTGGCTGAGTGACTGGCTGACTGGCTGACTGAAAGAGTGACTGACTGGCTGAGTGACTGGCTGACTGGCTGAGTGACTGGCTGACTGAAAGAGTGACTGACTGGCTGAGTGAGTGGCTGACTGAAAGAGTGACTGACTGAATGAGTGGCTGACTGAAAGAGTGACTGACTGAATGAGTGACTGACTGGCTGACTGAATGAGTGACTGGCTGACTGAAAGAGTGACTGAAAGAGTGACTGGATGACTGAAATAGTGACTGGCTGACTGAATGAGTGACTGGCTGACTGAAAGGGTGACTGGCTGACTGAAAGAGTGACTGGCTGATTGAAAGAGTGACTGGGTGACTGAAAGAGTGAGTGGCTGACTGAATGAGTGACTGGGTGACTGAATGAGTGAGTGGCTGACTGAAAGAGTGACTGGCTGACTGAAAGAGTGACTTGGTGACTGAATGAGTGACTGGCTGACTGACTGGCTGAGTGACTGGCTGACTGAAAGAGTGGCTGGCTGACTGAAAGAGTGACTGGCTGACTGAAAGAGTGACTGGCTGACTGAATGAGTGACTGGCTGACTGAATGAGTGACTGGCTGACTGAGTGAGTGGCTGACTGAAAGAGTGACTGACTGAATGAGTGACTGACTGGCTGACTGAATGAGTGAGTGGCTGACTGAAAGAGTGACTGGCTGACTGGCTGAGTGACTGGCTGACTGAATGAGTGACTGGCTGACTGAAAGAGTGACTGAAAGAGTGACTGAAAGAGTGA
>NC_092159.1:8110122-8127622 GCF_045791955.1 Oncorhynchus clarkii lewisi | reverse complement strand
CCAAGCTGACCTAGGTCATAATCACCAGTCTTCTGTTATGGAACTGTCACAGGGTTCCAAGCTGACCTAGGTCAATATCACCAGTCTTCTGTTATGGAACTGTCACAGGGCTCCAAGCTGACCTAGGTCAATATCACCAGTCTTCTGTTATGGAACTGTCAGAGTAGGAGTACTGATCTAGGATCAGTTTAGCCCTTCTAATCAATATGAGTATTATGGACAGAGAGGTGTGTAAAGTGTGATCTGAGCTCAGGGGTTCATAATGTCTGGACTGAGAGATACAGTAAGAGACAAAGTGGGAAGTGCTGAAGGCTGTTTGATGTGGACATGAAGGCATAGGTCTATTCTTCACTTCTACAAACATTATACCCACATCTCTAGGGTAGGTGAAGCTCGGATGATTCTGGTGTTGCCACACACACACACACACACACACACACACACACACACACACACACACACACACACACACACACACACACACACACACACACACACACACACACACACACACACAGTAGCTGTAAACACACACATCTCCATTTTCCTGGCTACGGTACTGTTTTGCTTTGTGTCGTTACCAGGACAACCACGCAGCAACTATCACACCCGGACCTGCCCAGGAGAAGTACAACTGTACACACACACACACACACACACACACACACATACACACACACACACACACACACACACACACACACACACACACACACACACACACACACACACACACACACACACACACACACACACAGCAGGAGATGTTGTCTTATAAATCAGAGTATTTACAGAGTAGTTAGATCTGGCAGTACACCTCGTCTCTTCAGAAGTCTAACAGATGTCATGTATATCAAATCAAATCAAATCAAATTTATTTATATAGCCCCTCGTACATCAGCTGATATCTCAAAGTGCTGTACAGAAACCCAGCCTAAAACCCCAAACAGCAAGCAATGCAGGTGTAGAAGCACGGTGGCTAGGAAAAACTCCCTAGAAAGGCCAAAACCTAGGAAGAAACCTAGAGAGGAACCAGGCTATGTGGGGTGGCCAGTCCTCTTCTGGCTGTGCCGGGTGGAGATTATAACAGAACATGGCCAAGATGTTCAAATGTTCATTAATGACCAGCATGGTCGAATAATAATAAGGCAGAACAGTTGAAACTGGAGCAGCAGCACGGTCAGGTGGACTGGGGACAGCAAGGAGTCATCATGTCAGGTATTCCTGGGGCATGGTCCTGGGGCTCAGGTCCTCCGAGAGAGAGAAAGAAAGAGAGAAGGAGAGAATTAGAGAACGCACACTTAGATTCACACAGGACACCGAATAGGACAGGAGAAGTACTCCAGATATAACAAACTGACCCTAGCCCCCCGACACATAAACTACTGCAGCATAAATACTGGAGGCTGAGACAGGAGGGGTCAGGAGACACTGTGGCCCCATCCGAGGACACCCCTGGACACATAAACTACTGCAGCATAAATACTGGAGGCTGAGACAGGAGGGGTCAGGAGACACTGTGGCCCCATCCGAGGACACCCCCCGACACATAAACTACTGCAGCATAAATACTGGAGGCTGAGACAGGAGGGGTCAGGAGACACTGTGGCCCCATCCGAGGACACCCCTGGACAGGGCCAAACAGGAAGGATATAACCCCACCCACTTTGCCAAAGCACAGCCCCCACACCACTAGAGGGATATCTTCAACCACCAACTTACCATCCTGAGACAAGGCAGGGTATAGCCCACAAAGACCTCCGCCACGGGGGGGGGGGGGGGGGGGGGCGCCAACCCAGACAGTGAATCAACCCACTCAGGTGACGCACCCCCTCCAGGGACGGCATGAGAGAGCCCCAGTAAGCCAGAGACTCAGCCCCTGTAATAGGGTTAGAGGCAGAGAATCCCAGTGGAAAGAGGGGAACCGGCCAGGCAGAGACAGCAAGGTCTGCAAGTATAGGGACTACTGTCTCTCTCCCTCATCCCCCTCTCTCTCTCTCTCTCTCATCCCTCTCTCTCTCTCCCTCATCCCCCTCTCTCTCGCTCCCTCATCCCCCCCCTCTCTCCCTCATCCCCCCCCTCTCTCCCTCATCCCCCTCTCTCTCTCTCTCTCTCATCCCTCTCTCTCTCTCCCTCATCCCCCTCTCTCTCGCTCCCTCATCCCCCTCTCTCTCTCCCTCATCCCCCTCTCTCTCTCACTCATCCCTCTTTCTCTCTCCCTCATCCCTCTCTCTCTCCCTCATCCCCCTCTCTCTCTCTCCCTCATCCCTCTCTCTCTCCCTCATCCCCCTCTCTCTCTCCCTCATCCCCCCCTCTCTCTCTCCCTCATCCCCCTCATCCTCCTCTCTCTCTCTCCCTCATCCCCCTCTCTCTCTCCCTCATTCCCCCCTCTCTCTCCCTCATCCCTCTCTCTCTCTCTCGCTCTCTCTCATCCCTCTCTCTCTCCCTCATCCCTCTCTCTATCTCCCTCTTCCCCCCCTCTATCTCCCTCTTCCCCCCTCTCTCTCCCTCATCCCCCTCTCTCTCTCCCTCATGCCCCCCCCCCCTCTCTCTCTCCCTCATCCCCCTCTCTCTCTCCCTCATGCCCCTCCCCCTCTCTCTCTCCCTCATGCCCCTCCCTCTCTCTCTCTCTCCCTCATGCCCCTCCCTCTCTCTCTCTCTCCCTCATCCCCCTCTCTCTCTCCCTCATGCCCCTCCCCCCCTCTCTCTCCCTCATCCCCCCCTCTCTCTCTCCCTCATCCCCCTCATCCCCCTCTCTCTCTCTCCCTCATCCCCCTCTCTCTCTCCCTCATCCCCCCCCCTCTCTCCCTCATCCCCCCCCCTCTCTCCCTCATCCCTCTCTCTCTCTCTCTCATCCCTCTCTCTCTCCCTCATCCCTCTCTCTATCTCCCTCTTCCCCCCTCTCTCTCCCTCATCCCCCTCTCTCTCTCCCTAATGCCCCTCCCCCCCTCTCTCTCCCTCATCCCCCTCTCTCTCTCCCTCATGCCCCTCCCCCTCTCTCTCTCCCTCATTCCCCCCTCTCTGTCCCTCATCCCTCTCTCTCTCTCTCTCTCTCTCTCATCCCTCTCTATCTCCCTCTTCCCCCCCTCTCTCTCCCTCATGCCCCTCCCCCTCTCTCCCTCATGCCCCTCCCCCTCTCTCTCTCTCCCTCATCCCCCTCTCTCTCTCCCTCATCCCCCTCTCTCTCTCCCTCATGCCCCTCCCCCTCTCTCTCTCCCTCATCCCCCTCTCTCTCTCCCTCATTCCCCCCTCTCTCTCTCCCTCATCCCTCTCTTTCTCTCATCCCTCTTCCTCCTTCTATTCCCTCTATTCTTCTTTCTTTCTATTTTCCTCTTCCTCACTCCTCCTCATCCTCTTTTGTTCTCTCTCTCTTCCCCTCTCCATCTTGGTTGCGGTCTTTCTCTCACTCTAGCCTCTTCTCCCCCCTCTCTCTCTCCCTCTCCTTCCTCCAGTGTATCCTCATCCCTCCCTCTCCCTCTCCTTCCTCCAGTGTATCCTCATCCCTCTCTCTCCCTCTCCTTCCTCCAGTGTATCCTCATCCCTCTCTCTCCCTCTCCTTCCTCAAGTGTATCCTCATCCCTCTCTCTCCCTCTCCTTCCTCCAGTGTATCCTCATCCCTCCATCTCCTGATAGCATAAATGTTCAGGCCAAAGAAACAAGTGATACTTTTTTCTTCATTTTTCTTTCTTTCTTTCTTTCTTTCTTTCTTTCTTTCCTCCATTTTTTTAACAAGCTGGGAAAGACTGAATCCACAGGCCATATGCCAGGAGGTTTGTTTTGTTACCGTGACGACGGCAACTGATGACATCACTCACGGAAGTACAGGCATTCCACAAGGCAGTAAATAAAGGGGGGGAGGGGAAAGAAGGGGGAGAGAAAAAGAGAGAGAAGGGGGAGAGGTAGAGTGCGTTTAGAGAACAGCAAAAAGAGGGGAGGAAGAGTGTGGGGGACGAAGGGGGCACATATTGAACCCTTTCGATGCAACAGACCTCAGAACTAACCACTAAACCATCAAGATGCTAGAACACTGTCTAGCCCATGACCCTTCACTGTCACTACAGTATGTCATTATGTCATTACAGACATGACCCTTCACTGTCACTACAGTATGTCATTATGTCATTACAGCCCATGACCCTTCACTGTCACTACAGTATGTCATTATAGACATGACCCTTCACTGTCACTACAGTATGTCATTACAGACATGACCCTTCACTGTCACTACAGTATGTCATTATGTCATTACAGACATGACCCTTCACTGTCACTACAGTATGTCATTATAGACATGACCCTTCACTGTCACTACAGTATGTCATTACAGACATGACCCTTCACTGTCACTACAGTATGTCATTATGTCATTACAGACATGACCCTTCACTGTCACTACAGTATGTCATTATAGACATGACCCTTCACTGTCACTACAGTATGTCATTATGTCATTACAGACATGACCCTTCACTGTCACTACAGTATGTCATTATAGACATGACCCTTCACTGTCACTACAGTATGTCATTATGTCATTATAGACATGACCCTTCACTGTCACTACAGTATGTCATTACAGACATGACCCTTCACTGTCACTACAGTATGTCATTACAGACATGACCCTTCACTGTCACTACAGTATGTCATTACAGACATGACCCTTCACTGTCACTACAGTATGTCGTTATGTCATTACAGCCCATGACCCTTCACTGTCACTACAGTATGTCATTACAGACATGACCCTTCACTGTCACTACAGTATGTCATTATGTCATTATAGCCCATGACCCTTCACTGTCACTACAGTATGTCATTATGTCATTACAGACATGACCCTTCACTGTCACTACAGTATGTCATTATGTCATTACAGACATGACCCTTCACTGTCACTACAGTATGTCATTATGTCATTATAGACATTACCCTTCACTGTCACTACAGTATGTCATTATGTCATTACAGACATGACCCTTCACTGTCACTACAGTATGTCATTATGTCATTACAGACATGACCCTTCACTGTCACTACAGTATGTCATTACAGACATGACCCTTCACTGTCACTACAGTATGTCATTATGTCATTACAGACATGACCCTTCACTGTCACTACAGTATGTCATTACAGACATTACCCTTCACTGTTACTACAGTATGTCATTATGTCATTACAGACATGACCCTTCACTGTCACTACAGTATGTCATTATGTCATTACAGACATGACCCTTCACTGTCACTACAGTATGTCATTACAGACATTACCCTTCACTGTTACTACAGTATATCATTATGTCATTACAGACATTACCCTTCACTGTCACTACAGCATTACAGTGCACATAACACCACAGACAGCTCCAGCACTAGTGTGTGTCTGTAATGGTTAACTGGTGCTAGTTAAACAGAATAATCTGGGTTCATCATTTACCGACTCAGTGCAGACATTTCTCTCTCCGTGTGTGTGTGTGTGTGTGTGTGTGTGTGTGTGTGTGTGTGTGTGTGTGTGTGTGTGTGTGTGTGTGTGTGTGTGTGTGTGTGTGTGTGTGTGTGTGTGTGTGTGTGTGAGATAGTCTTTGACTCTGAGCTCTCTTACACACAAACACAAAGCAGATGTTTTACTATACTTGTGGGGACCTAAAATGTATTTCCATTCAAGATCCTATTTACCTTTACCCCCAGACTGTAAACCTAACCGTAATTGTAACCCCTAACCGTAAACCTAACCGTAATTGTAACCCCCAGACTGTAAACCTAACCGTAATTGTAACCCCTAACCGTAAACTTAACCGTAATTGTAACCCCTAACTGTAAACCTAACCGTAATTGTAACCCCTAACCGTAAACTTAACCGTAATTGTAACCCCTAACTGTAAACCTAACCGTAATTGTTACCCCTAACCGTAAGACAACCGTAATTGTAACCCCTAACCGTAAACCTAACCGTAATTGTAACCCCTAACCATAATTGTTACCTCTAACCGTAAACCTAACCGTAATTGTAACCCCTAACCGTAAACCTAACCGAAATTGTAACCCCTAACCGTAAACCTAACCGTAATTGTAACCCCTAACCGTAATTGTAACCCCTAACCGTAATTGTAACCCCTACCTGTAAACCTAACCGTAATTGTAACCCCTAACTGTAAACCTAACCGTAATTGTAACCCCTAACCGTAAACTTAACCGTAATTGTAACCCCTAACTGTAAACCTAACCGTAATTGTAACCCCTAACCGTAAACTTAACCGTAATTGTAACCCCTAACCGTAATTGTAACCCCTAACTGTAAACCTAACCGTAATTGTTACCCCTAACCGTAAGACAACCGTAATTGTAACCCCTAACCGTAAACCTAACCATAATTGTAACCCCTAACCGTAATTGTAACCCCTAACTGTAAACCTAACCGTAATTGTTACCCCTAACCGTAAGACAACCGTAATTGTAACCCCTAACCGTAAACCTAACCGTAATTGTAACCTCTAACCGTAATTGTAACCCCTAACTGTAATTGTAACCCCTAACCTTAATTGTAACCCCTAACTGTAATTGTAACCCCTAACTGTAAACCTAACCACTAAGCCTAAAATAGCTATTGTCTTCATGTGGACATGTCCCTATGATGGAGAATTTCCACAAGGACAGTAACACACTCACACGCACGCACGCACGCACGCACGCACACGCACGCACGCACGCACGCACGCACGCACACACACACACACACACACACACACACACACACACACACACACATATTTATGGTTATTTCATTCTTTTCCCATGCATGTATAATTAGCTACAGCTATTTCTAAACCAGAGACTCCACACTAATCCAAACTCCTCTAGAGCTACATCAGACCCCTAGTCAGCGGAGTGTGTGTGTGTTGTCCCTAATCCACACTCCTCTAGAGCTACATCAGACCCCTAGTCAGCGGAGTGTGTGTGTGTCGTCCCTAATCCACACTCCTCTAGAGCTACATCAGACCCCTAGTCAGCGGAGTGTGTGTGTGTTGTCCCTAATCCACACTCCTCTAGAGCTACATCAGACCCCTAGTCAGCGGAGTGTGTGTGTGTGTGTGTTGTCCCTGGCACAATTAGGCCCTCTCTGTGCTGCTAACCTCAACCTCATGAGCTCAGAGACTGGACTTTAGCCACAACAGGAGGGGGGGAGGTGGAGGGAGACGGGGAGGGTGAGGGCGAGAGGGAAGGGGGGGGTGAGAGGAAGGTTGGGGGAACGGGAAGGGCCGGGGGGGGGGGGGGGGGGGGGGGGCAAGAGGAGAGGTGGGGGAGACAGGGTGGGTGGGGGGAGACAGGGAGGGAGAGAGAGGGTGAGGAAAATAAGTGTGGTAGAAGAGGGAGTGAGTGGAGAGGGAATGAGAAGAGGAGGGAATAAGTCATAGGTGGAATAAAGAGAGAGAGGACAGGTGGATGGAGAGACGTGGTTTGAGTTGGGATGACTTGTTGGTGGTTAACTACAAAGGCCTCTTTGCCTGTTTCACTTGAAGAGAGTCAGAGAGGGAGGACAGGGGGAGAGACTCTTCACAGCTCACCACAGAGTAAATGTATGCCAACCAGACTGGACTGATAAACAAGTCTCTCTCTCCCTCCTCTCCCACCATCTCTCTCTCTCCCTCCTCTCCCACCATCTCTCTCTCCCTCCTCTCCCACCATCTATCTCTCTCCCTCCTCTCCCACCATCTCTCTCCCTCCTCTCCCACCATCTCTCTCTCCCCCTCCTCTCCCACCATCTCTCTCTCCCCCTCTTCTCCCACCATCTCTCTCTCCCCTCCTCTCCCACCATCTCTCTCCCTCCTCTCCCACCATCTCTCTCCCTCCTCTCCCACCATCTCTCCCTCCTCTCTCACCATCTCTCTCTCCCTCCTCTCCCACCATCTCTCTCTCCCTCCTCTCCCACCATCTCTCTCCCTCCTCTCCAACTATCTCTCTCTCTCCTCTCCCACCATCTCTCTCCCTCCACCTCTCTCCCTCCTCTCCCACTATCTCTCTCCCTCCTCTCCCACTATCTCTCTCTCACTCCTCTCCCACCATCTCTCTCCCTCCTCTCCCACCATCTCTCTCCCTCCATCTCTCTCCCTCCATCTTTCTCCCTCCTCTCCCACCATCTCTCTCCGTCCTCTCCCACCATCTCTCTCCCTCCTCTCCCACTATCTCTCCCCTCCTCTCCCACCATCTCTCTCCCTCCATCTCTCTCCTCTCCCACCATCTCTCTCCCTCCTCTCCCACCATCTCTCTCCCTCCTCTCCCACTATCTCTCTCCCTCCTCTCCCACTATCTCTCTCCCTCCTCCCCCACCATCTCTCTCCCTCCTCTCCCACTATCTCTCTCCCTCCTCCCCCACCATCTCTCTCCCTCCTCTCCCACTATCTCTCTCCCTACTCTCCCACTATCTCTCTCCCTACTCTCCCACTATCTCTCTCCCTCCTCTCCCACCATCTCTCTCCCTCCTCTCCCACCATCTCTCTCCCTCCTCTCCCACCATCTCTCTCCCTCCTCTCCCACCATCTCTCTCCCTCCTCTCCCACTATCTCTCTCCCTCCTCTCCCACCATCTCTCTCCCTCCTCTCCCACTATCTCTCTCTCTCCTCTCCCACCATCTCTCTCTCTCCCAACCAAGTCTCTCTCCCTCCTCTCCCACCATCTCTCTCTCTCCTCTCCCACCATCTCTCTCTCTCTCTCCCAACCAAGTCTCTCTCCCTCCTCTCCCACCATCTCTCTCTCTCCTCTCCCACCATCTCTCTCCCTCCTCTCCCACTATCTCTCCCCCTCCTCTCCCACCATCTCTCTCCCTCCATCTCTCTCTCCTCTCCCACCATCTCTCTCCCTCCTCTCCCACCATCTCTCTCCCTCCTCTCCCACTATCTCTCTCCCTCCTCTCCCACTATCTCTCTCCCTCCTCTCCCACTATCTCTCTCCCTCCTCCCCCACCATCTCTCCCTCCTCTCCCACTATCTCTCTCCCTCCTCCCCCACCATCTCTCTCCCTCCTCTCCCACTATCCCTCTCCCTACTCTCCCACTATCTCTCTCCCTACTCTCCCACTATCTCTCTCCCTCCTCTCCCACCATCTCTCTCTCTCCTCTCCCACCATCTCTCTCTCTCTCTCCCAACCAAGTCTCTCTCCCTCCTCTCCCACCATCTCTCTCTCTCCTCTCCCACCATCTCTCTCCCTCATCTCCCACTATCTCTCTCTCTCCTCTCCCACCATCTCTCTCCCTCCTCCCACCATCTCTCTCCCTCCTCTCCCACCATCTCTCTCTCTCCCACCATCTCTCTCCCTCCTCTCCCACCATCTCTCTCTCTCCTCTCTTCATTCTCCACTCTGTGACTCTTCTCTTCCTTCTCTCCTCTCTGCTGTCAGAGATGGAGAGAAATGGAGAGAGATTTGAAGAGAGACGAAGAGGGTAATAATTTGATTTGGTTCTGTAATTAGAAGAGCACATTCAGGGCCAAGAGACTGGAGAGAGAGGGGAGAGGAGGAGGGGAGAGAGAGAGAGAGGAGAGGAGGAGGGGAGAGAGAGAGAGCGAGACTACTGGAGTGTGTGGAGTGCGAGAAAGAGAGAGGAAAGGAGGAGGGGAGAAAGAGAGACTACTGGAGTGTGTGGAGAGAGAGAAAAAGATTGAGGAGAGGAGGAGGGGAGAGAGAGAGACTACTGGAGTGTGTGGAGAGAGAGAAAGAGAAAGAGATTGACTGTGTGGAGAGAGAGAAAGAGATTGAGGCGAGGAGAGAGGGAGAGGAAAAAAGGAGGAATGGTGGAGAGATCGAAAGTGTGTGTGAAATCACTGCTCACAGCTGCCCAGCTCTCCTGCCAGCTGGACTCCAGACAGCCTGAGCAGCAGAATGGACAGAATGTTCTAACGACGAGAGGAAGACATGGACTGACCCGCCCTGCGGGGCCCAGCCAATCACCTTCTTCCACACTCCTCCTTTCCTCCCTCCCTCCTTCTTTCCCCCCTCTCTCGCTCCCTGTCCGTCCTATGAAGGGGAAAGTACACATGTCCCCAGGGACCATGTAGAAGAGGGCTCCCCGTCCTGGTCATGGAGAGCAGACTGGCTAGCCACTGTGGCAGGAGCTTCATGATGGAACTGATAGGTGCGACCTGTCTAGAGTAGAGGCACTCCACAGTGGGGGGGATTGTTCTCCGGCGCTGGGCCTAACGGTTCTCCCCTGGGTCTCTCCAGCTCTGGCTGATCTTCACACTGCTTTGAGTCTCAAACATAAACAAAACTTGGAGGGAGGGGAGAGAGGGGGAGAGAGAGAGGGAGGGAGGGAGAGAGAGAGAGAGAGAGAGAGAGAGAGAGAGAGAGAGAGAGAGAGAGAGAGAGAGAGAGAGAGAGAGAGAGAGGGGGAGAGAGAGAGGGGGAGAGAGAGAGGGGGAGAGAGAGGGGGAGAGAGAGAGGGGGAGAGAGAGCTCTCCATACATCATCGAATTCAAAACTATTAGATAAAAAAAAGAAGTTTGCTATAAACAGCTTGACATGAGAACCCATATTGAGGATTCATCTGCTCTCCCTCCCTCCCTCCCTCTCTCTCTGCTCTCCCTCCCCCTCTCTCTGCTCTCTCTCTCTCTCTCTCTCTCTCTCTGCTCTCTCTCCCTCTCTCTCTCTCTCTCTCTCTGCTCTCTCTCTCTCTCTCTCTCTCTCTCTCTGCTCTCTCTCCCTCTCAATTCAATTAAATTCAAAGGCTTTATTGGTATGGGAAACATGTGTTAACATTGCCAAAGCAAGTGAGGTAGACAACATACAAAGTGAATATATAAAGTGAAAAACAACAAAAATTAACAGTAAACATTACACATACAGAGGTTTCAAAACAGTAAAGACATTACAAATGTCATATTATATATATATACAGTGTTTTAACAATGTACAAATGGTTAAAGGACACAAGATAAAATAAATAAGCATAAATATGGGTTGTATTTACAATGGTGTGTGTTCTTCACTGGTTGCCCTTTTCTCGTGGCAACAGGTCACAAATCTTGCTGCTGTGATGGAACACTGTGGAATTTCACCCAGTAGATATGAGAGTTTATCAAATTTGGATTTGTTTTCGAATTCTTTGTGGATCTGTGTAACCTGAGGGAAATATGTCTCTCTAATATGGTCATACATTGGGCAGGAGGTTAGGAAGTGCAGCTCAGTTTCCACCTCATTTTGTGGGCAGTGAGCACATAGCCTGTCTTCTCCTGAGAGCCAGGTCTGCCTACGGCGGCCTTTCTCAATAGCAAGGCTATGCTCACTGAGTCTGTACATAGTCAAAGCTTTCCTTAATTTTTTGGTCAGTCACAGTGGTCAGGTATTCTGCCGCTGTGTACTCTCTGTTTAGGGCCAAATAGCATTCTAGTTTGCTCTGTTTTTTTGTTAATTCTTTCCAATGTGTCAAGTAATTATCTTTTTGTTTTCTCATGATTTGGTTGGGTCTAATTGTGCTGCTGTCCTGAGGCTCTGTAGGGTGTGTTTGTGTTTGTGAACAGAGCCCCAGGACCAGCTTGCTTAGGGGACTCTTCTCCAGGTTCATCTCTCTGTAGGTGATGGCTTTGTTATGGAAGGTTTGTGAATCACTTCCTTTTAGGTGGTTGTAGAATTTAACGGCTCTTTTCTGGATTTTGATAATTAGTGGGTATCGGCCTAATTCTGCTCTGCATGCATTATTTGGTGTTCTACGTTGTACACGGAGGATATTTTTGCAAAATTCTCTCCTCTCTCTCTCTGCTTTCTTTGCTCTCTCTCTCTGCTTTCTCTCTCTCTCTGCTTTCTCTGCTCTCTCTCTCTGCTCTCTCTCTCTTTCTCCACTTTCTCTCTCTCCACTTTCTATCTCTCTCCACTTTCTCTCTCTCCACTTTCTCTCTCTCTCTCCACTTTCTCTCTCTCTCTCCACTTTCTCTCTCTCCACTTTATCTCTCTCCACTTTCTCTCTCTCTCTCTCCCCACTTTCTATCTCTCTCCACTTTCTCTCTATCTCTCTCTCTCCACTTTCTCTCTCTCCACTTTCTTTCTCTCTCCACTTTCTCTCTCTCCACTTTCTCTCTCTCTCTCCACTTTATCTCTCTCCACTATCTCTCTCTCTACTTTCTTTCTCTCTCCACTTTCTCTCTCTCTCTCCACTTTCTCTCTCTCTCTCCACTTTCTCTCTCTCCACTTTATCTCTCTCCACTTTCTCTCTCTCTCTCTCTCCACTTTCTATCTCTCTCCACTTTCTCTCTCTCCACTTTCTCTCTCTCTCTCCACTTTCTCTCTCTCTCTCCACTTTCTCTCTCTCCACTTTATCTCTCTCCACTTTCTCTCTCTCTCTCTCTCCACTTTCTCTCTCTCCACTTTCTCTCTCTCTCTCCACTTTATCTCTCTCCACTATCTCTCTCTCTCTACTTTCTTTCTCTCTCCACTTTCTCTCTCTCTCTCCACTTTCTCTCTCTCTCTCTCCACTTTCTCTCTCTCCACTTTATCTCTCTCCACTTTCTCTCTCTCTCTCTCTCTCTCTCTATCCACTTTCTCTCTCTCCACTTTCTTTCTCTCTCCACTTTCTTTCTCCCTCTCTCTCTCTCTCCACTTTCTCTCTCTCTTTCTCTCCACTCTCTCTCTCTCTCTCTCTCTCTCTCTCTCCACTTTCTCTCTCTCTCTCCACTTTCTCTCTCTCACTTTCTCTCTCTCTCTCCACTTTCTCTCTCTCCACTTTCTTTCTCTCTCCATCTTCTTTGTCTCTCTCTCTCTCTCTCCACTTTCTGTCTCTCTTTCTCTCCACTTTCTTTCTCTCTCTCTCTCTCTCTCTCCACTTTCTCTCTCTCTCTCCACTTTCTCTCTCTCCACTTTATCTCTCTCCACTTTCTCTCTCTCTTTCCACTTTCTCTCTCCACTTTCTTTCTCTCTCTCTCTCTCTCTCTCTCTCTCTCCATTTTCTCTCTCTCTTTCTCTCCACTTTCTTTCTCTCTCTCTCTCTCTCTCTCCACTTTCTCTCTCTCCACTTTCTTTCTCTCTCCACTTTCTTTCTCTCTCTCTCCACTTTCTCTCTCTCTTTCTCTACACTTTCTTTCTCTCTCTCCACTTTCTCTCTCTCTCTCTCCACTTTCTCTCTCTCCACTTTATCTCTCTCTCTCTCCACTTTCTCTCTCTCCACTTTCTTTCTCTCTCCACTTTCTTTCTCTCTCTCTCTCCACTTTCTCTCTCTCTTTCTCTCCACTTTCTTTATTTCTCTCTCTCTCCTCTCTCTCGCTCTCCACTTTCTCTCTTTCTCTCCACTTTCTCTCTCCACTTTATCTCTCTCCACTTTCTCTCTCTCTCTCTCTCCACTTTCTCTCTCTCCACTTTCTTTCTCTCTCCACCTTCTTTCTCTCTCTCTCTCTCTCTCTCTCTCTCCACTTTCTCTCTCTCTTTCTCTCCACTTTCTTTCTCTCTCTCTCTCTCTCTCTCTCCACTTTCTCTCTCTCTCTCCACTTTCTCTCTCTCCACTTTATCTCTCTCCTCTTTCTCTCTCTCCACTTTCTCTCTCTCTCTCCACTTTCTATCTCTCCACTTTCTCTCTCTCCACTTTCTTTCTCTCTCCACTTTCTTTCTCTCTCTCTCTCTCCACTTTCTCTCTCTCTTTCTCTCCACTTTCTTTCTCTCTCTCTCTCTCTCTCTCTCTCTCTCTCTCTCCACTTTCTTTCTCTCTCCACTTTCTTTTTCTCTCTCTCTCTCTCTCCACTTTCTTTCTCTCTCCACTTTCTTTCTCTCTCTCTCCACTTTCTCTCTCTCCACTTTCTCTCTCTCTCCACTTTCTCTCTCTCTCTCTCTCCACTTTCTCTCTCTCTCTCTCTCTCTCTCTCCACTTTCTCTCTCTCTCTCTCTCTCTCTCTCTACCTTCTTTCTCTCTCCACTTTCTTTCTCTCTCTCTCTCCACTTTCTCTCTCTCTCCACTTTCTCTCTCTCTCTCTCTCTCTCTCTCCACTCTCTCTCTCCACTCTCTCTCTCTCTCTCCCTCTCTCTCTCTCTCCACTTTCTCTCCCGTTGTCCCAGTTGTGTGCTTCTCCAGCCCAGTATAAGTGGCACCAGACAGCCCTTATAAGGAATGGTTAGATCATTGGCCCGGCCACGCCGTTACTAAAACAGAACCGTGTGTGTGTGTGTGTGTGTGTGAGTGAGTGTGTGTGTGTATCCTTGCCCATACTTCTGTGTGAAGCAGAACCATATGTGCTAGAGGTAGCAGGGAGAACAGGAGCCAGCCTGCTGCTAGCTAATAGACATGGAGGAGGGCACATTATACAGTCGTATACACACTATCCCTAACGTTAACCATAAACCTAACCTGAACCATAAACCTAACCTTAACCATAAACCTAACCTTAACCATAAACCTAACCTTAACCATAAACCTAACCATAAACCTAACCTTAACCATAAACCTAACCTTAACCATAAACCTAACCTTAACCATAAACCTAACCTTAACCATAAACCTAACCTTAACATTAACCTGAACCTAACCTTAACCATAAACCTAACCTGGACCATAAACCTTAAATTTAGGAGCACACAGAATTTTAGGAGCACAGTGAAAAATGTAACAGAGTTTATTAACAAACAATTTATTACATATATATTTACACTGTGTGTGTGTGCGTGTGTGCGTGTGCGTGTGTGTGTGTGTGTGTGTGTGTGTACGTGTGTGTGTGTGTGTGTGTACTAAGGGACATATCTGTGGGACAGCACATACCACCAAAATCTCACATTGACCCGTGCCTACTGGACCCAAAGGATATCAGCTGTCCAGCTGCTGTTGTCTCTTGGCCTTCTGGCACGCTTAGAGGTCGGCCGTCTGGCACGCTTAGAGGTCAGCCGTCTGGCACGCTTAGAGGTCAGCCGTCTGGCACGCTTCGAGGTCAGCCGTCTGGCACGCTTAGAGGTCAGCCATCTGGCACGCTTAGAGGTCGGCCGTCTGGCACGCTTAGAGGTCAGCCGTCTGGCACGCTTAGAGGTCAGCCGTCTGGCACGCTTCGAGGTCAGCCATCTGGCACGCTTAGAGGTCAGCCATCTGGCACGCTTAGAGGTCAGCCGTCTAGCACGCTTAGAGGTCGGCCGTCTGGCACGCTTAGAGGTCAGCCGTCTAGCACGTTTAGAGGTCAGCCGTCTGGCACGCTTCGAGGTCAGCCATCTGGCACGCTTAGAGGTCAGCCATCTGGCACGCTTAGAGGTCAGCCATCTAGCACGCGTAGAGGTCAGCCGTCTGGCACGCTTAGAGGTCAGCCGTCTGGCCAACTTAGAGGTCAGCCGTCTGGCACGCTTAGAGGTCAGCCGTCTGGCACGCTTAGAGGTCAGCTAGCGGTCCACGGCAGGAGTGGGATCCAACTCCTCGACAGGAGACCTCCAGGCTGATCCTCATCAGGTCTTCCCTGGTGGAGACCTCCAGGCTGATCCTCATCAGGTCTTCCCTGGTGGAGACCTCCAGGCTGATCCTCATCAGGTCTTCCCTGGTGGAGACCTCCAGGCTGATCCTCATCAGGTCTTTCCTGGTGGAGACCTCCAGGCTGATCCTCATCAGGTCTTCCCTGGTGGAGACCTCAAGGCAGCTTCTTGTCGATATCTTCATCCGGTTCTGAGCAGAGAAGCCTCTCTCACACCGGGCGGCTGATATGGGCAGCGCCAGCATACGCTGCACCAACTCCAGTATGTTCTAGGGAAAAGATGATATCTTTCCGTTCCATTTCAACTCTTACCATGAACTTATCGAAACCAACCATAGGATACCATACATAACCACTCAGGACTGTTAGCCTACCTTGTAATGGTGCCTGTAGGGGTCCTTTGTCAACATGCTCTCCCAGAGGCCACTGTAGGACCAGGATTTTCAGCCCCTGCCACTCATCCTGGATTGCAGCCATGTTGCGCCCCGATCTGCAGGATTGAACAGAGCAAGAGAGTCGGCACATATGCAAACACAGCACTGTCTCATATGGCAACGCAGTGTCACATAACCTCTTACCTCTCTAGAGGCTCCTTAAAACGCCTCATCAGTTCTGCCACACCATCGTCGCCAAAGGTGAGAAGGCTGGTCTTCTGGTGTCAGGGTTTATCACTTTGAAAGACTCCACTGGGTTCTGGACACCCTCGTCCTTCAGCAGACCACCTAACCTGGCTTTGAGATCATCCACCACGCCCATGTTGATGGCCCATGTTGATGGCCCATGTTGATGGCCCATGTTGATGGACCATGTTGATGGACCATGTTGATGGCCCATGTTGATGGCCCATGTTGATGGCCCATGTTGATGGACCATGTTGATGGACCATGTTGATGGCCCATGTTGATGGCCCATGTTGATGGACCATGTTGATGGACCATGTTGATGGACCATGTTGATGGACCATGTTGATGGCCCATGTTGATGGACCATGTTGATGGCCTATGTTGATGGCCCATGTTGATGGACCATGTTGATGGACCATGTTGATGGACCATGTTGATGGACCATGTTGATGGACCATGTTGATGGACGCCTCCATGTGCTGCTTCAGCTGGGGACTGGTGAGGTCCGTGAAGCCTTTCAGATTCCCCTTCGGTGTTCTTCCCTTTAACAGAAACAACACACACACACACACACACACACACACACACACACACACACACACACACACACACACACACACACACACACACAGTGAAATGTCTGGCCATCTGTCTGTCTCCCATAATAAACATGTGAAGACTCCTCCACTGCATTTTCCTCCTTCTCCTCGTTCTATTGGGAAACGGATACACTGATTCTCACACTGAGAATCTGTCTTTAATCATCGGTTTTAATCATTGATTTCTCTCACATCCTAACAAGCTCTCATCCTACCACACCAGGAATCTCCTCTCATCACCCTGCTGCTGAGCCAGCATGGTCTGGATCTTCTCCAGCATGCCTGCTGCCTTCACCCTCAGATTTAGTGCTTCCAGTCTGGTCACTGTCCTCCTCAACTCTGATGTGGCTTGAGGGAGGATCAGGTCATTCCTTTGCAGGGTGAGGCTCAGTGAGGACAGCTGCTCGGCAAACATGTCTGAAACAAAATGGCAGAACACACAAGAGAGTGCATTCTCCATTTCCCGCTTTTTCTGAGTAAATAAACTGTCACCTGTCAATTACTTGATTCTGAAAGTTCATTTGAGTCTTGAACCTATTTTTTAAAACGAGTGTGGTATTACATTTCCTGTGTAAAACTGACCTTCTTTGCCCTTGAACTTCCGGCTGTTGTTGATGCTGCGGCCAGCTGCTCCATGTGCTGCCGACCAACGGAGTACTGGCCTTCGCCAGCGGCAAGGCCCTTGTCTTGTCCATGCCGCAGGAACACTTCCAGGGCTCTGTGGACGTGGGGGATCCAGCGAGTTCCCTTGACGCTAGACGGTGTGTATCCACACCGAGCTCTTCCCCGAGAACACCGAGCTCTTCCCCGAGAACACAGAGCTCTTCCCCGAGAACACAGAGCTCTTCCCCGAGAACACAGAGCTC
>NC_092159.1:8092622-8105122 GCF_045791955.1 Oncorhynchus clarkii lewisi | reverse complement strand
TAGGCTAGTGGCCCGACACTCTTAACCGCTAGGCTAGTGGCCCGACGCTCTTAACCGCTAGGCTAGTGGCCCGACACTCTTAACCGCTAGGCTAGTGGCCCAACACTCTTAACCGCTAGGCTAGCGGCCCAACGCTCTTAACCGCTAGGCTAGTGGCCCAACGCTCTTAACCGCTAGGCTAGTGGCCCAACACTCTTAACCGCTAGGCTAGTGGCCCTACACTCTTAACCGCTAGGCTAGTGGCCCAACACTCTTAACCGCTAGGCTAGCGGCCCAACGCTCTTAACCGCTAGGCTAGTGGCCCAACACTCTTAACCGCTAGGCTAGTGGCCCAACACTCTTAACCGCTAGGCTAGTGGCCCTACACTCTTAACCGCTAGGGCTAGCTGCCCGACGCTCTTAACCGCTAGGCTAGTGGCCCAACACTCTTAACCGCTAGGCTAGTGGCCCAACACTCTTAACCGCTAGGCTAGTGGCCCAACACTCTTAACCGCTAGGGCTAGTGGCCCAACACTCTTAACCGCTAGGCTAGTGGCCCAACACTCTTAACCGCTAGGCTAGTGGCCCAACACTCTTAACCGCTAGGCTAGCTGCCCGACGCTCTTAACCACTAGGCTAGTGGCCCAACACTCTTAACCGCTAGGCTAGTGGCCCAACACTCTTAACCGCTAGGCTAGTGGCCCAACACTCTTAACCGCTAGGCTAGTGGCCCAACACTCTTAACCGCTAGGCTAGTGGCCCAACACTCTTAACCGCTAGGCTAGTGGCCCAACACTCTTAACCGCTAGGCTAGTGGCCCAACACTCTTAACCGCTAGGCTAGTGGCCCAACACTCTTAACCGCTAGGCTAGTGGCCCAACACTCTTAACCGCTAGGCTAGTGGCCCAACACTCTTAACCGCTAGGCTAGCTGCCTCCATGGGGGATGGAAGGAGAGAGGAGGAGGTTGGCAGTACAGCAGATTTTCTGCCTAATTGCAGCAGATGAGTGGGAATGTGTGTGTGTGTATGTGTGTGTGTGTGTGTGTGTGTTAACATTCTGTCTCCCAGTCAGTCAGTAATTGTAATGTTTTATTTCCCCCTTACAGAGATCTGTCCAGGAACCGTATCTCATCTCTGGAACCAAGTCTCTTTGATCAACTCACCTCCCTACGAGAACTGTGAGTATAGCTGGATGTGTGTTTGTGTGTGTGCTTGTCTATGTCTGATAACTTATCTCCCTCTCTCTCTCTCTCTCTCTCTCTCTCTCTCTCTCCTCTCCCTCTCTCTCGCTCTCTCTCTCTCAGGTATCTACAGGACAACAGAATCAGTGTTCTCCCCAGAGGGGTCTTCTGCTCCAGACCCCTGTTCTCTATACTGTATGTCACCTAGAGGGGGAGAGGGAGAGGGGTTGAGGGGGGGGACTGAAAGGAGGAAGAGGGTGGAGAGAAAAATCAGTGTGGTTTAGTCTGTATTTAACTAGGCAGAACCCACAGGAGAGGTCTGGCTGTGCTGAGAGGAACACACACCAATCACAGAACCATTAAGCACAATTCTCCCTGCTCTGTCGGCTCTACTTCCAGATCTCTCTCCTTCTCTCCCTCCATCTATCTCTCTCTCTCTCTTCTTCTCTCCCTCCCTCCATCCATCATCTCCCTCTATAAACCAGTCTCAACCATCCTCTCGCCTCACCAAATGCCTCCACCCTCTCCTTCACAGCTTTCTTCTTGCCATCCAACCCCTCCATCTCTCTGCCACCCCTCCCCCCTCTCATTTCCACTCCTTTCTCATCCCCCTTTCCTTTCCTCCTACAAGTCTGTTCCAGTGTTTTCCATCAGCCCTGTCCAAACCACCACACAGCCAGCCATTATGGAGGGTGGGAGGTTTAACTAGGGGAAGAGGGGCTATTTCATTTACATTTAATTGTACCTTTATTTTAGCAGGCAGGTCAATTACAAACAACGGTAGAATGTAAAGTGTGGAGGTTAGGAGGGCGGAGGTTGTCATGGTGATATGTGTCTGTCATCCTCTGTCTCGTTCTTTCTCTTTTTCAGAGATTTGAGTAACAACCAGATCACCACCATAGAAGAAGAAATATGTGATCATTTATTTAATTTAACAGAAATGTAAGTCAGAGCTCTCTCCTCTCCTCTCCTCTCCTCTCCTCTCCTCTCCTCTCCTCTCCTCTCCTCTCCTCTCCTCTCCTCTCCTCTCCTCTCCTCTCCTCTCCTCTCTCTCTCCCTCTCCCTCTCCCTCTCCCTCTCTCTCAATTCAATTCAAGGGGCTTTATTGGCATGGGAAGCATGTGTTAACATTGCCCAAGCAAGGGAGGTAGATAATATTCAAAAGTGAAATAAACATTAAAAATTAACAGTAAACATTACACATACAGAAGTTTCAAAACAATAAAGACATTACACATGTCATATTATATATATATATATACAGTGTTTTAACAATGTACAAATAGTTAAGGTACACAAGGGAAAATAAACAAGCATAAATATGGGTTGTATTTACAATGGTGTTTGTTCTTCACTGGTTGCCCTTTTCTTGTGGCAACAGGTCACACATCTTCTCTTTCTCTCTGACTTTCTGTCTTTCTCCCTTTGTCTTCTCTCTTTCTGTCTTCTCTCTTTCTCTTTCTCTGTCTTCTCTCTTTCTCTGTCTTCTCTCGTTCTCTCTTGCTCTGTCTTCTCTCTTTCTCTTTCTCTCTTTCTCTCGTTCTCTCTCTTTCTCTGTCCTCTCTTTCTCTCGTTCTCTCTTTCTCTGTCCTCTCTTTCTCTCGTTCTCTCTTTCTCTCGTTCTCTCTTTCTCTGTCCTCTCTTTCTCTCGTTCTCTCTCTTTCTCTGTCCTCTCTTTCTCTCGTTCTCTCTTTCTCTGTCCTCTCTTTCTCTCGTTCTCTCTTTCTCTGTCCTCTCTTTCTCTGTCTTCTCTCTTTCTCTTTTTCTCTTCTCTCGTTCTCTCTCTTTCTCTGTCCTCTCTTTCTCTCTCTCTTTCTCTCTTTCTGGTTAGGTGTGTGATTATGAAACATTTTCATCTCAGTCATGATGTCATATGTTATACTGTCTGTCTCTATGTGGTATGTACTTCATTATAAACTGGCTGGTTGGAGCCCTGAATGCTGACTGACTGCCAGCTGTGGTATATCAGACTGTGAGAACAGCACTTAGTCGCTGTATATTGGCCATATACCACACCCCTCAGGTCATATCGCTTCAATGTACATAGACTGTACCCACCCATAGACAGAGAGAGAATGTGTTGGTTTGATCTCTCTGTTATTTCTCTGTTTACATCTCCAACTGAAACAGAGACTAAAATAGACAGAGAGAGAATGTGTTGGTAGGATCTCTGTTATTTCTCTGTTTACATCTCCAACTGAAACAGAGACTAAATTAGACAGAGAGATAATGTGTTGGTAGGATCTCTCTGTTATTTCTCTGTTTACATCTCCAACTGAAACAGAGACTAAATTAGACAGAGAGAGAATGTGTTGGTAGGATCTCTCTGTTATTTCTCTGTTTACATCTCCAACTGAAACAGAGACTAAATTAGACAGAGAGAGAATGTGTTGGTATATCTCTGTTATTTCTCTGTTTACATCTCCAACTGAAACAGAGACTAAACTAGACAGAGAGATAATGTGTTGGTAGGATCTCTCTGTTATTTCTCTGTTTACATCTCCAACTGAAACAGAGACTAAATTAGACAGAGAGAGAATGTGTTGGTAGGATCTCTCTGTTATTTCTCTGTTTACATATCCAACTGAAACAGAGACTAAATTAGACAGAGAGAGAATGTGTTGGTAGGATCTCTGTTATTTCTCTGTTTACATATCCAACTGAAACAGAGACTAAATTAGACAGAGAGAGAATGTGTTGGTTTGATCTCTCTGTTATTTCTCTGTTTACATATCCAACTGAAACAGAGACTAAATTAGACAGAGAGAGAATGTGTTGGTAGGATCTCTGTTATTTCTCTGTTTACATCTCCAACTGAAACAGAGACTAAATTAGACAGAGAGAGAATGTGTTGGTAGGATCTCTGTTATTTCTCTGTTTACATCTCCAACTGAAACAGAGACTAAATTAGACAGAGAGATAATGTGTTGGTAGGATCTCTCTGTTATTTCTCTGTTTACATATCCAACTGAAACAGAGACTAAATTAGACAGAGAGAGAATGTGTTGGTAGGATCTCTGTTATTTCTCTGTTTACATATCCAACTGAAACAGAGACTAAATTAGACAGAGAGAGAATGTGTTGGTAGGATCTCTCTGTTATTTCTCTGTTTACATCTCCAACTGAAACAGAGACTAAATTAGACAGAGAGAGAATGTGTTGGTATATCTCTGTTATTTCTCTGATTACATCTCCAACTGAAACAGAGACTAAATTAGACAGAGAGAGAATGTGTTGGTATGATCTCTCTGTTATTTCTCTGTTTACATCTCCAACTGAAACAGAGACTAAATTAGACAGAGAGAGAATGTGTTGGTAGGATCTCTCTGTTATTTCTCTCTTTACATCTCCAACTGAAACAGAGACTAAAATAGACAGAGAGAGAATGTGTTGGTATATCTCTGTTATTTCTCTGTTTACATATCCAACTGAAACAGAGACTAAATTAGACAGAGAGAGAATGTGTTGGTAGGATCTCTCTGTTATTTCTCTCTTTACATCTCCAACTGAAACAGAGACTAAAATAGACAGAGAGATGTGTTGGTAGGATCTCTCTGTTATTTCTCTGTTTACATATCCAACTGAAACAGAGACTAAATTAGACAGAGAGATAATGTGTTGGTAGGATCTCTGTTATTTCTCTGTTTACATATCCAACTGAAACAGAGACTAAATTAGACAGAGAGATAATGTGTTGGTAGGATCTCTCTGTTATTTCTCTGTTTACATATCCAACTGAAACAGAGACTAAATTAGACAGAGAGATAATGTGTTGGTAGGATCTCTCTGTTATTTCTCTGTTTACATATCCAACTGAAACAGAGACTAAATTAGACAGAGAGAGAATGTGTTGGTAGGATCTCTGTTATTTCTCTGTTTACATATCCAACTGAAACAGAGACTAAATTAGACAGAGAGAGAATGTGTTGGTAGGATCTCTCTGTTATTTCTCTGTTTACATCTCCAACTGAAACAGAGACTAAATTAGACAGAGAGAGAATGTGTTGGTATATCTCTGTTATTTCTCTGATTACATCTCCAACTGAAACAGAGACTAAATTAGACAGAGAGAGAATGTGTTGGTAGGATCTCTCTGTTATTTCTCTGTTTACATCTCCTACTGAAACAGAGACTAAATTAGACAGAGAGAGAATGTGTTGGTAGGATCTCTCTGTTATTTCTCTGTTTACATCTCCAACTGAAACAGAGACTAAAATAGACAGAGAGAGAATGTGTTGGTAGGATCTCTCTGTTATTTCTCTGTTTACATCTCCAACTGAAACAGAGACTAAAATAGACAGAGAGATAATGTGTTGGTATATCTCTGTTATTTCTCTGTTTACATCTCCAACTGAAACAGAGACTAAAATAGACAGAGAGATAATGTGTTGGTAGGATCTCTCTGTTATTTCTCTGTTTACATCTCCAACTGAAACAGAGACTAAATTAGACAGAGAGATAATGTGTTGGTAGGATCTCTGTTATTTCTCTGTTTACATCTCCAACTGAAACAGAGACTAAAATAGACAGAGAGATAATGTGTTGGTATATCTCTGTTATTTCTCTGATGTTTAGATTTCCACTATGTACTCTCTCTCACACCCACACAAATAACACTACTGTTAATTACACCCCTCTCCTCCCTCTCTTCTCTTCCCCCACCCATCTCCTCCCATTCCTCTCTCCCTTGTCTCTCACTCCCTCTTCTTCCTCTCTCTTAACTGTCTGTACCCAACCCTGTCCAACTCTTTCTCCCCTCCATCCACCTCTCTCCTCTCTCCTCCCACCCCTCTCCTCCCTTACTCCTCCCTTCCTCTCTCTTTCCCTCCCTCCCCCTCTCCTCCCTCTCTTCTCTCCTCCATATCTCTTTCCCTCCCCCTCTCCTCCCTCTCTTCTCTCCTCCCATCCCTATCCTCCCTTTCTTCCTCCCTCTCTCTTTCCCTCCCTCTCTTCTCTCCTCCCATCCCTCTCCTCCCTTTCTCCTCCCTTCCTCTCTCTTTCCCTCCCTCCCCCCTCCTCCCTCACTTCTCTCCTCCCACCCCTCTCCTCCCTTTCTCTTCCCTTCCTCTCTCTTTCCCTCCCTCCCCCTCTCCTCCCTCTCTTCTCTCCTCCCATCCCTCTCCTCCCTTTCTCCTCCCTTCCTCTCTCTTTCCCTCCCTCCCCCTCTCCTCCCTCTCTTCTCTGCTCCCACCCCTCTCCTCCCTTTCTCCTCCCTTCCCCCTCCACAGTGACTTAAGCAGCAACCCGTTTGTGTGTGACTGTAAGTTGTTTCGTCTGGTGAGCTGGCTTCAGGAGAGGGGAGTGCGGGTGCGTCACCCAGAGAACATGCTCTGTGTCCAACCGCCTGACCTGAGACACCAACCACTACTCAACGTGTCACTGCTCACCTGCGGTAAGACTGAGAGAGAGAAACACACACACACACACACACACACACACACATAGCAGTAATTGTTGAATTGATTGATCTGTGAACTGTGAACTGTGTGTCTGGAGAACAGTACACACAGTTGTTGTAATTCATTTCTAGATGTATTGCTTGATTGATTGGTTGATTGATTAATGTCTTGAACCAGGTCTGAACTATGCAGCCTGTCTGGAGGACAGTGACCACAGCGGAGGAGGCAGTGAGCTGGTCATCTTCTCTTCATCCACGCCGGGTAACTTCTCCCGGGAGGAGTGTAACTCTGTGTGTTACGGGGCCTCCCAACGCTACGGGGGCCTGGGGGCCCGGAGGGAGTGTCTCTGCAGCACCAACTATGAACCCAACCGCATCAGTGAAGCTCAGTGCTCTGCTGCCTGCACCAAGCCTCACGTCATGAAGGTGGACGGAGACTGGCTAACGACTTCCTCATTACCTTTTTCTTCGTTGTAACTTCCTGATTACTTCCTTGTTTTTGTTATAACTTCCTGATTACTTCCTTGTTTTTGCTATAACTTCCTGATTACTTCCTTGTTTTTGTTATAACTTCCTGATTACTTCCTTGTTTTTGTTATAACTTCCTGGTGACTTTATTATTGAAAACTATTTACATCAGTACATATACAGTGTCTTCAGAAAGCATTCACACCCCTTGGGTTACTGCATCATGTTATGGCTATGCTTGTCATCAGCAAGGACTAGGGAGTTTTTTTTAGGATGAAAATAAATGGAATAGAGCTAAGCACAGGCAAAATCCTGGAGGATTGAGTCAATAACCTGGTTTAGTCTGCTTTACACCAGACACTGGGAGATGAATTCATCTTTCAGCAGGACAGTAACCTAAAACTCATCTACACTGGAGGTGCTCACCAAGATGACATTGAATGCATCTGGGAGGCCCAGTTACAGGTTTTGTCATCAATCGGCTTGAAAATCTAATGCAAGACTTGAAAATGTCTGTCTAGCGACGATCAACAACCAACTTGACAGAACAAATATTGTACAATCCAGGTGAGCAAAGCTTTTAAGAGACTTCCCCAGAAAGACTCACAGCTGTAATCACTACCAATCCAGGTGAGCAAAGCTCTTAGACTTCCCCAGAAAGACTCACAGCTGTAATCACTACCAATCCAGGTGAGCAAAACTCTTAGACTTCCCCAGAAAGACTCACAGCTGTAATCACTACCAATCCAGGTGAGCAAAGCTCTTAGAGACTTCCCCAGAAAGACTCACAGCTGTAATCACTACCAATCCAGGTGTGCAAAGCTCTTAGAGACTTCCCCAGAAAGACTCACAGCTGTAATCGCTGCCAAAGGTGCTTCTACAAAGTATTGACTCAGGGGGTGTGAATACTTCAGAAAATGATATATTTCTGCATTTCATTTTCAATAAACTTGCAAAATGATGTAAGAGCATGTGTTACCTTTGTCATTATGGGGTATTGTGTGTAGCTGGGTGAGAGAAAAAATAAATAAAATCAATTTTAAAGGCTGTAACACAACAAAATGTGGAATAAGTCAAGGGGAATAAGTCAAATAAGTCAAGGGGAATGAGTCAAGGGGAATAAGTCAAGGGGAATGAATCCTTTCTGAAGGCAGTGTCCATAGTAACGTACAGTACAGATCCAACTGTGATCCTAAATGTAGCGGTCTTCTGATTGGTTAAAGCAGTGTGGTGGGACTAACTCCAACTTTGCTCTGATTTGGTTAAAGGAATGTGGTTGGACGTTGGCTCATGACGTCTTTGTGGTGGACTTCGCTGCGTCTCTCCCTCCTTTCCCTCCCGTCAGCGTCCACTCCTCCGCTCATCTGTCTATCCTCTCTTCGGTGACCCCTGTCACCCTCTCCTGGGACTTCGGTGACCTTTCACCCCGGGTCAACGCTACGGAAACGGTCGACATGACGACGCGTCATAAATACGCCGTCCCTGGGCGCTACCCTGTCAGTGTCACCGCCTGGGCCGGACCCAAGGAGGTAATTATTTAGTTCTATCATTCTAGAGGTAATTCTATTGTTCTATCATTCTATAGGTAAATCTATAATTCTAGAGGTAATTCTATCATTCTAGAGGTAATTATTTAGTTCTATCATTCTAGAGGTAATTCTATTGTTCTATCATTCTAGAGGTAATTCTATCATTCTAGAGGTAATTCTATCATTCTATCATTCTTGATGTAATTTTATTGTTCTATCATTCTAGAGGCAATTTTATTGTTCTATCATTCTAGAGGTAATTCTATCATTCTAGAGGTAATTCTATCATTCCAGAGATAATTATACCGTTCTATCATTGTAGAGGTAATTCTATCATTCTAGAGATAATTCTATCATTCTAGAGGTAATTCTATCATTCTATCATTCTATAGGTAATTCTATCATTCTAGAGGTAATTCTATCATTCTATCATTCTAGTGGTAATTCTATCATTCTAGAGGTAATTCTATAATTCTAGAGGTAATTCTATAATTCTAGAGGTAATCCTATCGTTCTATCATTCTAGAGGTAATTCTATCATTCTAGAGGTAATTCTATCATTCTATCATTCTAGAGGTAATTCTATCATTCTAGAGGTAATTCTATCATTCTATCATTCTAGTGGTAATTCTATCATTCTAGAGGTAATTCTATAATTCTAGAGGTAATCCTATCGTTCTATCATTCTAGAGGTAATTCTATCATTCTAGAGGTAATTCTATCATTCTATCATTCTAGAGGTAATTCTATCATTCTATCATTCTAGAGGTAATTCTATCGTTCTATCATTCTAGAGGTAATTCTATCATTCTATCATTCTAGATGTAATTCTATCATTCTAGAGGTAATTCTATCGTTCTATCATTCTAGATGTAATTCTATCATTCTATCATTCTAGATGTAATTCTATCATTCTAGAGGTAATTCTATCATTCTCTCATTCCAGAGGTAATTCAATCGTTCTATCATTTTAGAGGTAATTCTATCGTTCTTACCTTGAATGTTAAAGAGCTGAAAATCTTTTTAGTCTTGTAACACTGTAAGTTACAGTGAGGCAAAAAAGTATTTAGTCAGCCACCAATTGTGCACGTTCTCCGACTGTAACGGCTTTCTTGAGGTGAAGGAGAGGCGGACCAAAACGCAGCGTGGTGGTTATTCATGTTTCTTTAATAAAGACTCTATACATGAATAAACTAACAAAACAATAAACGTGAGAAAACCTAAAACAGTCCTATCAGGTGCAAACACAGAGACAGGAACAATCACCCACAAACACACAGTGAAACCCAGGCTACCTAAATATGGTACCCAATCAGAGACAATGACTAACACCTGCCTCTGATTGAGAACCATATCAGGCCAAACATAGAAATAGACAAACTAGACATGTAACATACAATGCCCACTCAGATCACACCCTGACCAAACAAAACATAGAACCATACAAAGCAAACTATGGTCAGGGTGTGACACCCACTTAAAAAGATGAGAGAGGCCTGTAATTTTCATCATAGGTAGACTTCAACTATGACAGACAAAATTAGAAAACAAATCCAGAAAATCACATTGTAGGATTTTTTATGAATTTATTTGCAAATTATGGTGGAAAATAAGTATTTGGTCACCTACAAACAAGCAAGATTTCTGGCTCTCACAGACCTGTAACTTCTTCTTTAAGAGGTTCCTCTGTCCTCCACTCGTTACCTGTATTAATGGCACCTGTTTGAACTTGTTATCAGTATAAAAGACACCTGTCCACAACCTCAAACAGTCACACTCCAAACTCCACTATGGCCAAGACCAAAGAGCTGTCAAAGGACACCAGAAACAAAATTGTAGACCTGCACCGGGCTGGGAAGACTGAATCTGCAATAGGTAAGCAGCTTGGTTTGAAGAAATCAACTGTGGGAGCAATTATTAAGAAATGGAAGACATACAAGACCACTGATAATCTCCCTCGATCTGGGGCTTCACGCAAGATCTCACCCCGTGGGGTCAAAATGATCACAAGAACGGTGAGCAAAAATCCCAGAACCACACGGGGGGACCTAGTGAATGACCTGCAGAGAGCTGGGACCAAAGTAAAGCCTACCATCAGTAACACACTACGCTGCCAGGGACTCAAATCCTGCAATGCCAGACGTGTCACCCTGCTTAAGCCAGTACATGTCCAGGCCCGTCTGAAGTTTGCTAGAGAGCATTTGGATGATCCAGAAGAAGATTGGGAGAATGTCATATGGTCAGATGAAAACAAAATAGAACTTTTTGGTAAAAACTCAACTCGTCGTGTTTGGAGGACAAAGAATGCTGAGTTGCATCCAAAGAACACCATACCTACTGTGAAGCATGGGGGTGGAAACATCATGCTTTGGGGCTGTTTTTCTGCAAAGGGACCAGGACGACTGATCCGTGTAAAGGAAAGAATGAAGGGGCCATGTATCGTGAGATTTTGAGTGAAAACCTCCTTCCATCAGCAAGGGCATTGAAGATGAAACGTGGCTGGGTCTTTCAGCATGACAATGATCCCAAACACACCGCCCGGGCAACGAAGGAGTGGCTTTGTAAGAAGCATTTCAAGGTCCTGGAGTGGCCTAGCCAGTCTCCAGATCTCAACCCCATGGAAAATCTTTGGAGGGAGTTGAAAGTCCGTGTTGCCCAGCAACAGCCCCAAAACATCACTGCTCTAGAGGAGATCTGCATGGAGGAATGGGCCAAAATACCAGCAACAGTGTGTGAAAACCTTGTGAAGACTTACAGAAATCGTTTGACCTCTGTCATTGCCAACAAAGGGTATATAACAAAGTATTGAGATAAACTTTTGTTATTGACCAAATACTTATTTTCCACCATAATTTGCAAATAAATTCATTCAAAATCCTACAATGTGATTTTCTGGTTTTTATTTCCTAATTTTGTCTGTCATAGTTGATGGTGTACCTATGATGAAAATTACAGGCCTCTCTCATCTTTTTAAGTGGGAGAACTTGCACAATTAGTGGCTGACTAAATACTTTTTTGCACCACTGTACAGTACACACAATACACAAAAACCCATGCTTGGATGTGTGTGAATTTACCAGAATATGTGTGTGTGCTCGCACGTGTGTGTCCAGGTGTGTGCACGCAGGGAGGTGAGAGTGACTCTGCCCCCTCGGTTGGAGCTGCACTGCCCACCGCTGACCGTAGTCAATCAGAGCCTGGCGGTAAGACTGGTCAGCTGGGGGGGCGAGGGCGTGGCGGTGGACTGGAGGATCACTAAGGACGGACAGGAGGCCGCCAGAGGTCAGAACACACACACACACACACACACACATATCTGGAAGGAAATGGCACATAGAAACAGCACAGTATTTACAACAACATGGATCTCTCTCCTCTCGTCCCCCCCTGTCCATGCCCCCCCCCCCCCCCCCCAGCCACTCCATGCTGTCCCAGGGATGCAGTGTTCCAATGCAGTGTTACAGACTCGTCCCAGTGCTTCCAGTTGGTTCCAGGGGAGTTCAGCTGGTCCGAGGCCAGGCGACAGTGCTCCTCTACAGGGGGAGACCTGGCCGTGGTCCGCACTGACCCGCTACGCAGACGGCTGGCCGACAGAGTCACACAGTGAGTAGTGGGAAGAGGATGGGTGGGGGGCTGGTGTATGTGTGTGTGTGTGTCTGTGTGCGTGTGTGTGTGTGTGTGTGTGTGTGTGTGTGTGTGTTGTCACACATTAAGTTGGCTGGTGTAGCTCGCTATCTGTTTCTCTGTTTATGGCTTCCTACAGTGAGACATAGTCACACACACACACACACACACACACACACACACACACACACACACACACACACACACACACACACATACATACATACATACATACATACATACATACATACATACATACATATATATATATATATACACACACACATGTTCAAAAGCTTATTTTTATTGGCCAGTCTGAT
>NC_092159.1:8040122-8082622 GCF_045791955.1 Oncorhynchus clarkii lewisi | reverse complement strand
GACAGTAAATCTCAGTAAGACCAAAATAATGGTGTTCCAAAAAAGGTCCAGTCACCAGGATCACAAATACAAATTCCATCTAGACACTGTTGCCCTAGAGCACACAGAAAACTATACATACCTTGGCCTAAAAATCAGCGCCACAGGTAACTTCCACAAAGCTGTGAACAATCTGAGAGACAAGGCAAGAAGGGCCTTCTATGCCATCAAAAGGAACATAAATTTCAACATACCAATTAGGATCTGGCTAAAAATACTTGAATCAGTCATAGAGCCCATTGCCCTTTATGGTTGTGAGGTCTGGGGTCCGCTCACCCACCAAGAATTCACAAAATGGGACAAACACCAAATTGAGACTGCATGCAGAATTCTGCAAAAATATCCTCCGTGTACAACGTAGAACACCAAATAATGCATGCAGAGCAGAATTAGGCCGATACCCACTAATTATCAAAATCCAGAAAAGAGACGTTAAATTCTACAACCACCTAAAAGGAAGCGATTCCCAAACCTTCCATAACAAAGCCATCACCTACAGAGAGATGAACCTGGAGAAGAATCCCCTAAGCAAGCTGGTCCTGGGGCTCTGTTCACAAACACAAACACACCCCACAGAGCCCCAGGACAGCAGCACAATTAGACCCAAGCAAATCATGAGAAAACAAAAAGATAATTACTTGATACATTGGAAAGAATTAACAAAAAAACAGAGCAAACTAGAATGCTTGTAAGGGTTTTCCTGTGGTGAAGGAGAAGCGGACCAGAATGCAGCGTGGTGGTTATTCATGTTCTTTAATAAAGGAACTAGACATGAAATAACACGGTGCCTGCCATTTTTTGGGGCTGACTCTCGGGCTTCCATCCACGCCGCCGTGCTGCCTCCTCATACCAGCGCCTCTCCGCCTTCGTTGCCTCCAGCTCTTCTTTGGGGCGGCGATATTCTCCAGGCTGAGCCCAGGGTCCCTTTACCATCCAACTCATCCTCCCATGTCCAGTACTCCTCGCGCTGCTCCTGCTGCCTGACACCACGCCGCTTGGTCCTGTTGTGGAGGGTGATTCTGTAACGGTTCTCTAGTGGTGAAGTAGAGGCGGACCAAAACGCAGCGTGGTTTCTATTCATGGTTCTTTAATAAAGAAACTATACATGAATAAACTAACAAAACAACAAACGTGTGAAAACCTAAACAGCCCTATCTGGTGCAAACACAGAGACAGGAACAATCACCCACAAACACACAGTGAAACCCAGGCTACCTAAGTATGATTCTCAATCAGAGACAACTACTGACACCTGCCTCTGATTGAGAACCATACTAGGCCGAAACATAGAAATACCCAAAACCTAGAAAAACAAACATAGACTGCCCACCCAACTCACGCCCTGACCATACTAAATAAATACAAAACAACAGAAATAGAGGTCAGAACGTGACACTGCTGTTTGGCCCTAAACAGAGAGGACACAGCGGCAGAATACCTGTCCACTGTGACTGACCCAAACTTAAGGAAAGCTTTGACTATGTACAGACTCAGTGAGCATAGCATTGCTATTGAGAAAGGCCGCCGTAGGCAGACATGGCTCTCAAGAGAAGACAGGCTATGTGCTCACTGCCCACAAAATGAGGTGGAAACTGAGCTGCACTTCCTAACCTCCTGCCCAATGTATGACCATATTAGAGACACATATTTCCCTCAGATTACACAGATCCACAAAGAATTCGAAAACAAATCCAATTTTGATAAACTCTCATATCTACTGGGTGAAATTCCACAGTGTTCCATCACAGCAGCAAGATTTGTGACCTGTTGCCACGAGAAAAGGTCAACCAGTGAAGAACAAACACCATTGTAAATACAACCCATATTTATGTTTATTTATTTTCCCTTGTGTACTTTAACCATTTGCACATTGTTAAAACACTGTATATATATAATATGACATTTGTAATGTGTGTGTTGTGTGTAAGGTGTGTGTGGTCTCTATAATGTGTGTGTGTGTAAGGAATGTGTGTGTTCTCTATAATGTGTGTGTGTGTGTAAGGTGTGTGTGTTCTCTATAATGTGTGTGTTGTGTGTAAGGTGTGTGTGTTCTCTATAATGTGTGTGTGTGTGTAAGGTGTGTGTGGTCTCTATAATGTGTGTGTGTGTAAGGTGTGTGTGTTCTCTATAATGTGTGTGTTGTGTGTAAGGTGTGTGTGTTCTCTATAATGTGTGTGTTTGTGAGGTGTGTGGTCTCTATAATGTGTGTGTGTCTGTGAGGTGTGTGTGGTCTCTATAATGTGTGTGCTGTGTGTAAGGTGTGTGTTCTCTATAATGTGTGTGTGTGTAAGGTGTGTGTGGTCTCTATAATGTGTGTGTGTCTGTGAGGTGTGTGGTCTCTATAATGTGTGTGTGTGTGTAAGGTGTGTGTGGTCTCTATAATATGTGTGTGTCTGTGAGGTGTGTGGTCTCTATAATGTGTGTGTGTGTGTAAGGTGTGTGTGGTCTCTATAATGTGTGTGTGTGTGTAAGGTGTGTGTGGTCTCTATAATGTGTGTGTGTGTAAGGTGTGTGTGGTCTCTATAATGTGTGTGTGTGTGTGTGTGTAAGGTGTGTGTGGTATCTATAATGTGTGTGTGTGTAAGGTGTGTGTGGTCTCTATAATGTGTGTGTAAGGTGTGTGTTCTCTATAATGTGTGTGTGTGTAAGGTGTGTGTTCTCTATAATGTGTGTGTCTTTGAGGTGTGTGGTCTCTATAATGTGTGTGTGTGTGTGTGTGTAAGGTGTGTGTGGTCTCTATAATGTGTGTGTGTAAGGTGTGTGTGGTCTCTATAATGTGTGTGTGGGTGTAAGGCTTGTGTGTTCTCTATAATGTGTGTGTCTGTGAGGTGTGTGGTCTCTATAATGTGTGTGTGTGTGTGTGTGTGTGAGGTGTGTGGTCTCTACCCCCTACAGGGAGCGTAGTGTTTGGTTGGGTCTCAGTGACGTGGACTCTCCAGGCTCGCTGCGCTTTGTGGACGGATCGGAGGCGCTAGAGGGCGAGGGCGGAGGGAGAGACCGGGCTACGCTGGTTCGGGGGAAAGTGTGTGTGTCTCTAGACCACACAGCTCTGCCCAGCTCACACCCCTGCAGCACTAAACGGGCCTACGTCTGCCAGTACAGCCCCCAAGGTAGGAGACTAGACACACACGCACGCACACACGCGCACACACACACACACACACACACACACACACACACACACACACACACACATAGACACACACACATGCACACACACACACGCTTAGCGGGACCACTCTGCCAGATGTGTATCTGTTGACTCTTCCTTTAAAGCAGCTGCAGCCCCCCCCACCGCGACTGTCTCTCACACTGTTACCCTCTCTGTTACCCTCTCTGTTACCCTCTCTGTTACCCTCTGTTTACATACCCTCTCTGTTACCCTATCTGTTACCCTCTCTGTTACATACCATCTCTGTTACCCTATCTGTTACCCTCTCTGTTACATACCCTCTCTGTTACCCTCTCTGTTACCCTCACTGTTACCCTATCTGTTACCCTCTCTGTTACATACCCTCTCTGTTACCCTCTCTGTTACCCTCTCTGTTTACATACCCTCTCTGTTACCTTATCTGTTACCCTATATGTTACATACCCTCTCTGTTACCCTCTCTGTTACATACCCTCTCTGTTACCCTCTCTGTTACCCTCTCTGTTACCCTCTCTGTTACCCTATCTGTTACCCTCTCTGTTACATACCCTCTCTGTTACCCTCTCTGTTACCCTCTCTGTTTACATACCCTCTCTGTTACCTTATCTGTTACCCTATATGTTACATACCCTCTCTGTTACCCTCTCTGTTACCCTCTCTGTTACATACCCTCTCTGTTACCCTATCTGTTACCCTATCTGTTACCCTCTCTGTTACCCTCTCTGTTACCCTATCTGTTACATACCCTCTCTGTTACCCTCTCTGTTACCCTATCTGTTACCCTCTCTGTTACATACCCTCTCTGTTACCCTATTTGTTACATACCCTCTCTGTTACCCTCTCTGTTACCCTCTCTGTTACCCTATCTGTTACCCTCTCTGTTTACATACCCTCTCTGTTACCTTATCTGTTACCTTATATGTTACATACCCTCTCTGTTACCCTCTCTGTTTACATACCCTCTCTGTTACCTTATCTGTTACCCTATCTATTACATACCCTCTCTGTTACCTTATCTGTTACCCTATCTGTTACATACCCTCTCTGTTACCCTATCTGTTACATACCCTCTCTGTTACCCTATCTGTTACATACCCTCTCGGTTACCCTCTCTGTTACCCTATCTGTTACCCTCTCTGTTACCCTTTCTGTTACCCTCTCTGTTACCCTCTCTGTTACCCTCTCTGTTACCCTATCTGTTACCCTCTCTGTTTACATACCCTCTCTGTTACCTTATCTGTTACCTTATATGTTACATACCCTCTCTGTTACCCTCTCTGTTTACATACCCTCTCTGTTACCTTATCTGTTACCCTATCTATTACATACCCTCTCTGTTACCTTATCTGTTACCCTATCTGTTACATACCCTCTCTGTTACCCTATCTGTTACATACCCTCTCTGTTACCCTATCTGTTACATACCCTCTGTTACCCTCTCAACCATCAAGTCCCGTTGTGACATGTTGTAATCACAGTGCAGACCAAGGAACACACACACCAAGGTTGAGGAACACACACACACACACACACTCACACTCACACTCACACACACAAACAAACACACACACACACACACACACACACACACACACACACACACACACACACACACACACACACACACACACACACACACACACACACCTACAGTAGTACTACTAGGATAGTGTTTTCTCCAGTAGTACTACTAGGATGGTGTTTTCTACAGTAGTACTACTAGGATAGTATTTTCTACAGTAGTACTACTAGGATGGTGTTTTCTACAGTAATACTACTAGGATGGTGTTTTCTACAGTAGTACTACTAGGATAGTGTTTTCTACAGTAGTACTACTAGGATGGTGTTTTCTCCAGTAGTACTAATAGGATAGTGTTTTCTACAGTAGTACTACTAGGATGGTGTTTTCTCCAGTAGTACTACTAGGATAGTGTTTTCTACAGTAGTACTACTAGGATAGTGTTTTCTACAGTAGTACTACTAGGATGGCGTTTTCTACAGTAATACTACTAGGATGGTGTTTTCTACAGTAGTACTACTAGGATAGTGTTTTCTACAGTAGTACTACTAGGATGGTGTTTTCTCCAGTAGTACTAATAGGATAGTGTTTTCTACAGTAGTACTACTAGGATGGTGTTTTCTCCAGTAGTACTACTAGGATAGTGTTTTCTACAGTAGTACTACTAGGATGGTGTTTTCTCCAGTAGTACTACTAGAATGGTGTTTTCTCCAGTAGTACTACTAGGATGGTGTTTTCTCCAGTAGTACTACTAGGATAGTGTTTTCTCCAGTAGTACTACTAGGATAGTGTTTTCTCCAGTAGTACTACTAGGATAGTGTTTTCTCCAGTAGTACTACTAGGATAGTGTTTTCTCCAGTAGTACTACAAGGATAGTGTTTTCTCCAGTAGTACTACTAGGATAGTGTTTTCTCCAGACTAGGATAGTGTTTTCTCCAGTAGTACTACTAGGATGGTGTTTTCTCCAGTAGTACTACTAGGATAGTGTTTTCTCCAGTAGTACTACTAGGATAGTGTTTTCTCCAGTAGTACTACTAGGATGGTGTTTTCTCCAGTAGTACTACTAGGATAGTGTTTTTTTTCAGTAATACTACTAGGATAGTGTTTTCTCCAGTAGTACGACTAGGATGGTGTTTTCTCCAGTAGTACTACTAGGATAGTGTTTTCTCCAGTAGTACTACTAGGATGGTGTTTTCTCCAGTAGTACTACTAGGATGGTGTTTTCTCCAGTAGTACTACTAGGATAGTGTTTTCTACAGTAGCACTACTAGGATAGTGTTTTCTCCAGTAGTACTACTAGGATGGTGTTTTCTCCAGTAGTACTACTAGGATAGTGTTTTCTACAGTAGTACTACTAGGATGGTGTTTTCTCCAGTAGTACTACTAGGATAGTGTTTCTACAGTAGTACTACTAGGATAGTGTTTTCTCCAGTAGTACTACTAGGATGGTGTTTTCTCCAGTAGTACTACTAGGATAGTGTTTTCTCCAGTAGTACTACTAGGATAGTGTTTTCTCCAGTAGTACTACTAGGATAGTGTTTTCTCCAGTAGTACTACTAGGATGGTGTTTTCTCCAGTAGTACTACTAGGATGGTGTTTTCTCCAGTAGTACTACTAGGATAGTGTTTTCTCCAGTAGTACTACTAGGATAGTGTTTTCTCCAGTAGTACTACTAGGATGGTGTTTTCTCCAGTAGTACTACTAGGATAGTGTTTTCTCCAGTAGTACTACTAGGATGGTGTTTTCTCCAGTAGTACTACTAGGATAGTGTTTCTACAGTAGTACTACTAGGATAGTGTTTTCTCCAGTAGTACTACTAGGATGGTGTTTTCTCCAGTAGTACTACTAGGATAGTGTTTTCTCCAGTAGTACTACTAGGATAGTGTTTTCTCCAGTAGTACTACTAGGATAGTGTTTTCTCCAGTAGTACTACTAGGATAGTGTTTTCTCCAGTAGTACTACTATGTTAATTGTTTTCTCCAGTAGTACTACTAGGATAGTGTTTTCTCCAGTAGTACTACTAGGATAGTGTTTTCTCCAGTAGTACTACTAGGATAGTGTTTTCTCCAGTAGTACTACTAGGATGGTGTTTTCTCCAGTAGTACTACTAGGATAGTGTTTTCTCCAGTAGTACTACTAGGATAGTGTTTTCTCCAGTAGTACTACTAGGATGGTGTTTTCTCCAGTAGTACTACTAGGATAGTGTTTTTTTTCAGTAATACTACTAGGATAGTGTTTTCTCCAGTAGTACTACTAGGATGGTGTTTTCTCCAGTAGTACTACTAGGATAGTGTTTTCTCCAGTAGTACTACTAGGATGGTGTTTTCTCCAGTAGTACTACTAGGATGGTGTTTTCTCCAGTAGTACTACTAGGATAGTGTTTTCTACAGTAGTACTACTAGGATAGTGTTTTCTCCAGTAGTACTACTAGGATGGTGTTTTCTCCAGTAGTACTACTAGGATAGTGTTTTCTCCAGTAGTACTACTAGGATGGTGTTTTCTCCAGTAGTACTACTAGGATAGTGTTTTCTACAGTAGTACTACTAGGATGGTGTTTTCTCCAGTAGTACTACTAGGATAGTGTTTAGGATAGTGTTTTCTACAGTAGTACTACTAGGATAGTGTTTTCTCCAGTAGTACTACTAGGATGGTGTTTTCTCCAGTAGTACTACTAGGATAGTGTTTTCTCCAGTAGTACTACTAGGATAGTGTTTTCTCCAGTAGTACTACTAGGATAGTGTTTTCTCCAGTAGTACTACTAGGATAGTGTTTTCTCCAGTAGTACTACTATGTTAATTGTTTTCTCTAGTAGTACTACTAGGATAGTGTTTTCTCCAGTAGTACTACTAGGATAGTGTTTTCTCCAGTAGTACTACTAGGATAGTGTTTTCTCCAGTAGTACTACTAGGATGGTGTTTTCTCCAGTAGTACTACTAGGATAGTGTTTTCTCCAGTAGTACTACTAGGATGGTGTTTTCTCCAGTAGTACTACTAGGATAGTGTTTTCTCCAGTAGTACTACTAGGATAGTGTTTTCTCCAGTAGTACTACTAGGATGGTGTTTTCTCCAGTAGTACTACTAGGATAGTGTTTTCTCCAGTAGTACTACTAGGATAGTGTTTTCTCCAGTAGTACTACTAGGATGGTGTTTTCTCCAGTAGTACTACTAGGATGGTGTTTTCTCCAGTAGTACTACTAGGATAGTGTTTTCTACAGTAGTACTACTAGGATAGTGTTTTCTCCAGTAGTACTACTAGGATAGTGTTTTCTCCAGTAGTACTACTAGGATAGTGTTTTCTCCAGTAGTACTACTAGGATGGTGTTTTCTCCAGTAGTACTACTAGGATAGTGTTTTCTCCAGTAGTACTACTAGGATAGTGTTTTCTCCAGTAGTACTACTAGGATAGTGTTTTCTCCAGTAGTACTACTAGGATAGGTGTTTTCTCCAGTAGTACTACTAGGATAGTGTTTTCTCCAGTAGTACTACTAGGATAGTGTTTTCTCCAGTAGTACTACTAGGATGGTGTTTTCTCCAGTAGTACTACTAGGATAGTGTTTTCTTTACAGTAATACTACTAGGATAGTGTTTTCTCCAGTAGTACTACTAGGATGGTGTTTTCTCCAGTAGTACTACTAGGATAGTGTTTTCTCCAGTAGTACTACTAGGATGGTGTTTTCTCCAGTAGTACTACTAGGATAGTGTTTTCTACAGTAGTACTACTAGGATAGTGTTTTCTCCAGTAGTACTACTAGGATGGTGTTTTCTCCAGTAGTACTACTAGGATAGTGTTTTCTCCAGTAGTACTACTAGGATGGTGTTTTCTCCAGTAGTACTACTAGGATGGTGTTTTCTCCAGTAGTACTACTAGGATAGTGTTTTCTACAGTAGTACTACTAGGATAGTGTTTTCTCCAGTAGTACTACTAGGATGGTGTTTTCTCCAGTAGTACTACTAGGATAGTGTTTTCTCCAGTAGTACTACTAGGATGGTGTTTTCTCCAGTAGTACTACTAGGATAGTGTTTTCTACAGTAGTACTACTAGGATGGTGTTTTCTCCAGTAGTACTACTAGGATAGTGTTTCTACAGTAGTACTACTAGGATAGTGTTTTCTCCAGTAGTACTACTAGGATGGTGTTTTCTCCAGTAGTACTACTAGGATAGTGTTTTCTCCAGTAGTACTACTAGGATAGTGTTTTCTCCAGTAGTACTACTAGGATAGTGTTTTCTCCAGTAGTACTACTAGGATAGTGTTTTCTCCAGTAGTACTACTATGTTAATTGTTTTCTCTAGTAGTACTACTAGGATAGTGTTTTCTCCAGTAGTACTACTAGGATAGTGTTTTCTCCAGTAGTACTACTAGGATAGTGTTTTCTCCAGTAGTACTACTAGGATGGTGTTTTCTCCAGTAGTACTACTAGGATAGTGTTTTCTCCAGTAGTACTACTAGGATGGTGTTTTCTCCAGTAGTACTACTAGGATAGTGTTTTCTCCAGTAGTACTACTAGGATAGTGTTTTCTCCAGTAGTACTACTAGGATGGTGTTTTCTCCAGTAGTACTACTAGGATAGTGTTTTCTCCAGTAGTACTACTAGGATAGTGTTTTCTCCAGTAGTACTACTAGGATGGTGTTTTCTCCAGTAGTACTACTAGGATGGTGTTTTCTCCGGTAGTACTACTAGGATAGTGTTTTCTACAGTAGTACTACTAGGATAGTGTTTTCTCCAGTAGTACTACTAGGATGGTGTTTTCTCCAGTAGTACTACTAGGATAGTGTTTTCTCCAGTAGTACTACTAGGATGGTGTTTTCTCCAGTAGTACTACTAGGATAGTGTTTCTACAGTAGTACTACTAGGATAGTGTTTTCTCCAGTAGTACTACTAGGATGGTGTTTTCTCCAGTAGTACTACTAGGATAGTGTTTTCTCCAGTAGTACTACTAGGATAGTGTTTTCTCCAGTAGTACTACTAGGATAGTGTTTTCTCCAGTAGTACTACTAGGATAGTGTTTTCTCCAGTAGTACTACTATGTTAATTGTTTTCTCCAGTAGTACTACTAGGATAGTGTTTTCTCCAGTAGTACTACTAGGATAGTGTTTTCTCCAGTAGTACTACTAGGATAGTGTTTTCTCCAGTAGTACTACTAGGATGGTGTTTTCTCCAGTAGTACTACTAGGATAGTGTTTTCTCCAGTAGTACTACTAGGATGGTGTTTTCTCCAGTAGTACTACTAGGATGGTGTTTTCTCCAGTAGTACTACTAGGATGGTGTTTTCTCCAGTAGTACTACTAGGATGGTGTTTTCTCCAGTAGTACTACTAGGATGGTGTTTTTTCCAGTAGTACTACTAGGATAGTGTTTTCTCCAGTAGTACTACTAGGATAGTGTTTTCTCCAGTAGTACTACTAGGATAGTGTTTTCTACAGTAGTACTACTAGGATGGTGTTTTCATATTAGTCACATTCAAAATTGATTGAGTTGAGGTCTTATTTACCTGCTGCACACACACACACACACACACACACACAGACACACACACACACACACACACACACACACACACACACACACACACACACACACACATTATCAGGGGTGTGTGTTTAAGTTCAGTCAACAGAGACATCTATTCTTACATCTCATCGTCTTCAGGGCTCTCCCTCTTTTCTCCTCTCCTCCACCCTGCCCACTCTTCTCGTCTCCTCTTCCCTCTCTTCTCGTCTCCTCTTCTCCTATCTTCTCTCCTCTCCTTCTTCTTCGTCTTATTTACCTGCTGCACACACACACACACACACACACACACACACACACACACACACACACACACACACACACACACACACACACACACACACACACACACACACACACACACACACACACACACACATTATCAGGGGTGTGTGTTTAAGTTCAGTCAACAGAGACATCTATTCTTACATCTCATCGTCTTCAGGGCTCTCCCTCTTTTCTCCTCTCCTCCACCCTGCCCACTCTTCTCGTCTCCTCTTCCCTCTCTTCTCGTCTCCTCTTCTCCTATCTTCTCTCCTCTCCTTCTTCAAGTTGACTATTTTATCGTGGGTCATTACGATGGGGAGTATGTACATATCTTTATCATTTTAAATTGAAGTTTGATGCTGTAGAGGAATTCCTTGTTGAAAGAGTATTAATCTTCAGTAAATACTGTTCCCTGTTCCTGTCTTCCTCTCTGAAGATCTGAGGGGAATAGAAGTGATGTTTCCTCTCTCCCATTTTCTCTCTCTCTCCTTCTCTCTTTCCTCTCTCCCTTTTTCTCCTTTTCTCACTCTCCTCTTCTCTCTCTCTCTCTCTCCAGTGCGTGTTCCTGATGCGGGGGTGTACCTGGTGGGCTTGGCTGTTTTCCCCACCCACAGACCTCTCTGTAGCCCCGCCCCCACACCGCTCTCCTCCCCTGAACCACCAGCCAGGAGCATAGAGGTGAGGAGAGACACACAATGTCACTACACACGTACTTTCACACTCTGTCTACACACTCATACAGTCACTCTAAAATATGTTTCTCTCCTCCTCCACCCTCCCCTCTCTTTCTTTCCTTCCTTCCTCCCTCTCTCTCTCTCTCTCTCTCTCTCTCTCTCTCTCTCTCTGTCTGTCTGTCTCCCTCTCCCTCTCTCTCTCTCTCTCTCTCTCTCTCTCTCTCTCTCTCTCTCTCTCTCTCTCTGTCTCCCTCTCTCTCTCTCTCTCTCCCTCTCTCTCTCTGTCTCCCTCTCTCTCTCTGTCTCCCTCTCTCTCTCTCTCTCTCTCTCTCCCTCTCTCTCTGTCTCTCTCTCTCTCCCTCTCTCTGTCTGTCTCTCTCTCTCTCTCTCTCTCTCTATCTCTCTCTCTTGCTCTCTCTCTCTCTCTATGTCTCTCCCTTTCTCTCTCTCTCCTCCCCTTCTCTCTCTCTCTTCCTCTCTCCTCCCCTCTCTCTCTCTGTCTCTCCTCATCAGCTCCTGTTGTTCCCAGCGTTGGGGTTTGTTCAGGCAGGTCGTGTGTCATCTGTAGAGTTCATCTGTCAGGAGCTGTCCTCACACACTCAGCTTGTCCTACAGATCTACAGACCTCACTGTGGCCAGCACCCTGGACTAACCCTGCTGCTGCCTGGTGAGGACACATAGGTAGACAGACCAATAACACGGGCACACACACACACACACACACACACACACACACACACACACACACACACACACACACACACACACACACGGGAGATGGCAGAGGGAGGTCGGGAGATGACAAATTGAGGGAGATGACAGAGGGAGGGAGGGAGATGGCGGAGGGAGGGAGGGAGGGAGATGGCGGAGGGAGGGAGGGAGGGAGATGACAGAGGGAGGGAGGGAGGGAGATGACAGAGGGAGGGAGATGGCGGAGGGAGGGAGGGAGATGGCAGAGGGAGGGAGGGAGATGACAGTGGGAGGGAGGGAGATGGCGGAGGGAGATGACAGAGGGAGGGAGATGACAGAGGGAGGGAGGGAGATGGCGGAGGGAGGGAGGGAGGGAGATGACAGAGGGAGGGAGGGAGGGAGATGACAGAGGGAGGGAGATGGCGGAGGGAGGGAGATGGCAGAGGGAGGGAGGGAGATGACAGTGGGAGGGAGGGAGATGGCGGAGGGAGATGACAGAGGGAGGGAGATGACAGAGGGAGGGAGGGAGATGGCGGAGGGAGATGACAGAGGGAGGGAGATGACAGAGGGAGGGAGGGAGATGGCAGAGGGAGGGAGATGACAGAGAGAGGGAGGGAGATGGCAGAGGGAGGGAGGGAGATGACAGAGGGAGGGAGGGAGGGAGATGACAGAGGGAGGGAGATGGCGGAGGGAGGGAGATGACAGAGGGAGGGAGGGAGATGGCGGAGGGAGGGAGGGATGGAGATGACAGAGGGAGGGAGGGAGGGAGATGGCGGAGGGAGGGAGGGAGGGAGATGGCGGAGGGAGGGAGGGAGGGAGATGACAGAGGGAGGGAGGGAGGGAGATGACAGAGGGAGGGAGGGAGGGAGATGTCAGAGGGAGGGAGGGAGATGGCGGAGGGAGGGAGGGAGGGAGATGGCGGAGGGAGGGAGGGAGATGACAGAGGGAGGGAGGGTGATGACAAAGGGAGGGAGGGTGATGACAGAGGGAGGGAGATGGCGGAGGGAGGCAGATGGCAGAGGGAGGGAGGGAGATGACAGAGGGAGGGAGGGAGGGAGATGGCGGAGGGAGGGAGGGAGATGGCGGAGGGAGGGAGATGGCAGAGGGAGTGAGATGGCGGAGAGAGGGAGGGAGGGAGGGAGATGACAGAGGGAGGGAGATGGCGGAGGGAGGGAGGGAGATGGCGGAGGGAGGGAGATGACAGAGGGAGGGAGGGAGATGGCGGAGGGAGGGAGGGAGATGACAGAGGGAGGGAGATGACAGAGGGGGGAGGGAGATGATAGTGGGAGGGAGGGAGATGGCGTAGGGAGGGAGGGAGATGACAGAGGGAGGGAGGGAGATGACAGAGGGAGGGAGATGGCGGAGGGAGGGAGATGGCGGAGGGAGGGAGATGACAGAGGGAGGGAGGGAGATGGCGGAGGGAGGGAGGGATGGAGATGACAGAGGGAGGGAGGGAGGGAGGGAGATGGCGGAGGGAGGGAGGGAGATGGCGGAGGGAGGGAGGGAGGGAGGGAGATGGCAGAGGGAGGGAGGGAGATGGCGGAGGGAGGGAGGGAGGGAGATGGCGGAGGGAGGGAGGGAGGGAGATGGCGGAGGGAGGGAGGGAGATGAAAGAGGGAGGGAGGGTGATGACAGAGGGAGGGCGATGGCGGAGGGAGGCAGATGGCAGAGGGAGGGAGGGAGATGACAGAGGGAGGGAGGGAGGGAGATGGCGGAGGGAGGGAGGGAGATGGCGGAGGGAGGGAGATGGCAGAGGGAGTGAGATGGCGGAGGGAGGGAGGGAGATGGCGGAGGGAGGGAGGGATGGAGATGACAGAGGGAGGGAGGGAGGGAGATGGCGGAGGGAGGGAGGGAGATGGCGGAGGGAGGGAGGGAGGGAGATGACAGAGGGAGGGAGGGAGGGAGATGACAGAGGGAGGGAGGGAGGGAGATGGCAGAGGGAGGGAGGGAGATGGCGGAGGGAGGGAGGGAGGGAGATGGCGGAGGGAGGGAGGGAGATGACAGAGGGAGGGAGGGTGATGACAAAGGGAGGGAGGGTGATGACAGAGGGAGGGAGATGGCGGAGGGAGGCAGATGGCAGAGGGAGGGAGGGAGATGACAGAGGGAGGGAGGGAGGGAGATGGCGGAGGGAGGGAGGGAGATGGCGGAGGGAGGGAGATGGCAGAGGGAGTGAGATGGCGGAGAGAGGGAGGGAGGGAGGGAGATGACAGAGGGAGGGAGATGGCGGAGGGAGGGAGGGAGATGGCGGAGGGAGGGAGATGACAGAGGGAGGGAGGGAGATGGCGGAGGGAGGGAGGGAGATGACAGAGGGAGGGAGATGACAGAGGGGGGAGGGAGATGATAGTGGGAGGGAGGGAGATGGCGTAGGGAGGGAGGGAGATGACAGAGGGAGGGAGGGAGATGACAGAGGGAGGGAGATGGCGGAGGGAGGGAGATGGCGGAGGGAGGGAGATGACAGAGGGAGGGAGGGAGATGGCGGAGGGAGGGAGGGATGGAGATGACAGAGGGAGGGAGGGAGGGAGGGAGATGGCGGAGGGAGGGAGGGAGATGGCGGAGGGAGGGAGGGAGATGACAGAGGGAGGGAGGGAGGGAGGGAGATGGCAGAGGGAGGGAGGGAGATGGCGGAGGGAGGGAGGGAGGGAGATGGCGGAGGGAGGGAGGGAGGGAGATGGCGGAGGGAGGGAGGGAGATGAAAGAGGGAGGGAGGGTGATGACAGAGGGAGGGCGATGGCGGAGGGAGGCAGGTGGCAGAGGGAGGGAGGGAGATGGCGGAAGGAGGGAGGGAGATGACAGAGGGAGGGAGATGGCGGAGGGAGGGAGGGTGATGACAGAGGGAGGGAGATGGCAGAGGGAGGCAGATGGCGGAGGGAGGGAGATGGCGGAGGGAGGGAGATGACAGAGGGAGGGAGGGAGATGACGGAGGGAGGGAGGGAGATGGCGGAGGGAGGGAGGGAGATGGCGGAGGGAGGGAGATGGCGGAGGGAGGGAGGGAGATGGCGGAGGGAGGGAGGGAGATGGCGGAGGGAGGGAGATGGCAGAGGGAGTGAGATGGCGGAGAGAGGGAGGGAGGGAGATGACAGAGGGAGGGAGATGGCGGAGGGAGGGAGGGAGATGGCGGAGGGAGGGAGATGACAGAGGGAGGGAGGGAGATGGCGGAGGGAGGGAGGGAGATGGCGGAGGGAGGGAGGGAGAGAGGGAGATGGCGGAGGGAGGGAGGGAGAGAGGGAGATGGCAGAGGGAGGGAGGGAGATGGCGGAGAGAGGGAGGGAGATGGCGGAGGGAGGGAGGGAGATGACAGAGGGAGGGAAGGAGAGAGATGGCAGAGGGAGGGAGGGAGATGACAGCTTTCTCTTTCTCTCCCTCTGCCAGCTCTCTCTTTCTATCCCTCTCTGCCAGCTCTCTCTTTCTCTCCCTCTCTGCCAGCTCTCTCTTTCTATCCCTCTCTGCCAGCTCTCTCTTTCTCTCCCTCTCTGCCAGCTCTCTCTTTCTATCCCTCTTTATCTCCCCCTGCCAGCTCTCTTTCTCTCCCTCTGCCAGCTCTCTCTTTCTATCCCTCTTTATCTCTCTCTGCCAGCTCTCTCTTTCTCTCCCTCTGCCAGCTCTCTCTTTCTCTCCCTCTCTGCCAGCTCTCTCTTTCTCTCCCTCTCTGCCAGCTCTCTCTTTCTTTCCCTCTCTGCCAGCTCTCTCTTTCTCTCCCTCTCTGCCAGCTCTCTATTTCTATCCATCTTTATCTCCCTCTGCCAGCTCTCTCTTTCTCTCCCTCTCTGCCAGCTCTCTCTTTCTCTCCCTCTCTGCCAGCTCTCTCTTTCTTTCCCTCTCTGCCAGCTCTCTCTTTCTCTCCCTCTCTGCCAGCTCTCTATTTCTATCCATCTTTATCTCTCTCTGCCAGCCCTCTCTTTCTCTCTCTCTCTGCCAGCTCTCTCTTTCTATCCCTCTTTATCTCTCTCTGCCAGCTCTCTCTTTCTATCCCTCTTTATCTCTCTCTGCCAGCTCTCTCTTTCTCTCCCTCTGCCAGCTCTCTCTTTCTCTCCTTCTGCCAGCTCTCTCTTTCTCTCCCTCTGCCAGCTCTCTCTTTCTCTCCCTCTGCCAGCTCTCTCTTTCTTTCTCTCCCTCTGCCAGCTCTCTCTTTCTTTCTCTCCCTCTGCCAGCTCTCTCTTTCTTTCTCTCCCTCTTTCTCTCCCTCTGCCAGCTCTCTTTCTCTCCCTCTGCCAGCTCTCTCTTTCTCTCCCTCTGCCAGTTCTCTCTTTCTTTCCCTCTGCCAGCTCTCTCTTTCTCTCCCTCTCTGCCAGGCTCTCTCTTTCTTCTTTCTCTCCCTCTCTGCCAGCTCTCTTTCTCTCCCTCTGCCAGCTCTCTTTCTCTCCCTCTCTGCCAGCTCTCTCTTTCTCTCCCTCTCCCAGTTCTCTCTTTCTCTCCCTCTGCCAGCTCTCTTTCTCTCCCTCTGCCAGCTCTCTCTTTCTTTCTCTCTGCCAGCTCTCTCTTTCTCTCCCTCTGCCAGCTCTCTCTTTCTCTCCCATCCTCTCTCCTTCCCTCCATCTCTTCCTCTGCCAGCTCTCTCTTTCTCTCCCTCTGCCAGCTCTCTCTTTCTCTCCCTCTGCCAGCTCTCTCTTTCTCTCCCTCTGCCAGCTCTCTCTTTCTCTCCCCCTGCCAGCTCTCTCTTTCTCTCCCTCTGCCAGCTCTCTCTTTCTCTTCCTCTGCCAGCTCTCTTTCTCTCCCTCTGCCAGCTCTCTCTTTCTCTCCCTCTGCCAGCTCTCTCTTTCTCTCCCTCTGCCAGCTCTCTTTCTCTCCCTCTGCCAGCTCTCTCTTTCTCTCCCTCTGCCAGCTCTCTCTTTATCTCCCTCTGCCAGCTCTCTCTTTCTTTCTCTCCCTCTGCCAGCTCTCTCTTTCTCTCCCTCTGCCAGTTCTCTCTTTCTTTCCCTCTGCCAGCTCTCTCTTTCTCTCCCTCTCTGCCAGGCTCTCTCTTTCTTCTTTCTCTCCCTCTCTGCCAGCTCTCTTTCTCTCCCTCTCTGCCAGCTCTCTTTCTCTCCCTCTGCCAGCTCTCTTTCTCTCCCTCTGCCAGCTCTCTTTCTCTCCCTCTCTGCCAGCTCTCTCTTTCTCTCCCTCTCTGCCAGTTCTCTCTTTCTCTCCCTCTGCCAGCTCTCTTTCTCTCCCTCTGCCAGCTCTCTCTTTCTTTCTCTCTGCCAGCTCTCTCTTTCTCTCCCTCTGCCAGCTCTCTCTTTCTCTCCCATCCTCTCTCCTTCCCTCCATCTCTTCCTCTGCCAGCTCTCTCTTTCTCTCCCTCTGCCAGCTCTCTCTTTCTCTCCCTCTGCCAGCTCTCTCTTTCTCTCCCTCTGCCAGCTCTCTCTTTCTCTCCCTCTGCCAGCTCTCTCTTTCTCTCCCTCTGCCAGCTCTCTCTTTCTCTCCCTCTGCCAGCTCTCTCTTTCTCTCCCTCTGCCAGCTCTCTCTTTCTCTCCCTCTGCCAGCTCTCTCTTTCTCTCCCTCTGCCAGCTCTCTCTTTCTCTCCCTCTGCCAGCTCTCTCTTTCTCTCCCTCTGCCAGCTCTCTCTTTCTCTCCCTCTGCCAGCTCTCTCTCTTTCTCTCCCTCTGCCAGCTCTCTCTTTCTCTCCCTCTGCCAGCTCTCTCTTTCTCTCCCCCTGCCAGCTCTCTCTTTCTCTCCCTCTCTGCCAGCTCTCTTTCTCTCCCTCTCTGCCAGCTCTCTCTTTCTCTCTCTCTGCCAGCTCTCTCTTTCTCTCCCTCTGCCAGCTCTCTTTCTCTCCCTCTGCCAGCTCTCTCTTTCTCTCCCTCTGCAAGCTCTCTCTTTCTCTCCCTCTGCCAGTGCTCTCTTTGTCTCCCTCTGCCAGCTCTCTTTCTCTCCCTCTGCCAGTGCTCTCTTTCTCTCCCTCTGCCAGCTCTCTCTTTCTCTCCCATCCTCTCTCCTTCCCTCCATATCTTCTCTTCCTCTGCCTTTTGGCTTCCTGCCAGCTCTCTCTTTCTCTCCCTCTGCCAGCTCTCTTTCTCTCCCTCTGCCAGCTCTCTCTTTCTCTCCCTCTCCCATCCTCTCTCCTTCCCTCCATCTCTCCCTCTGCCAGCTCTCTCCCTCTCCCATCCTCTCTCCTTCCCTCCATCTCTCCCTCTGCCAGCTCTCTCTCCCTCTCCCATCCTCTCTCCTTCCCTCCATCTCTTCCTCTTTCTCTCCCATCCTCTCTCCTTCCCTCCATCTCTTCCTCTTTCTCTCCCATCCTCTCTCCTTCCCTCCATCTCTTCCTCTGCCTTTTGGCTTCCTGTCAGTGGAAAGTTTAGTTTTTTGTTTTGCTGTTTTTCATCTGTCAAGACAGAAAGCTCAATAATCTGAACTGCTTGAGTCGTTAAACAAAGGCTGAAATGACAGATTATGATGCTTCCAGTGCTTCAATTGTAAATTGGGAGGTTCGGGAACAGGAAAAGTCTTGCCTTTTATCAACACATTTCATGGAATTCTGTAGATGACTGGAGACTGGCAGAATCTGTAGATGACTGGAGACTGGCAGAATCTGTAGATGACTGGAGACTGGCAGAATCTTTTTTCAATAACTCACAAATAATTGAAATGACAGGCTACTTTGAAACTGACAAACTGAGAATCTGAGATCAATAAAACCGACCTTGTCTTGAACCCATCAATAGTCCAGGTCTAGGTGTGTGGAGACACAATGTGAGGAGGAAATTATAGTCCTAAAAATGCTTTCCAGTTTCACTGACTCCCCTAATGATGCTCAGATCACTCACCTAATGATGCTCAGATCACTCACCTAATGATGAGCAGATCACTCACCTAATGATGAGCAGATCACTCACCTAATGATGCTCAGATCACTCACCTAATGATGCTCAGATCACTCACCTAATGATGCTCAGATCACTCACCTAATGATGCTCAGATCACTCACCTAATGATGCTCAAATCACTCACCTAATGATGCTCAGATAACTCACCTAATGATGCTCAGATCACTCACCTAATGATGCTCAGATCACTCACCCAATGATGCTCAGATCACTCCCCTAATGATGCTCAGATCACTCACCTAATGATGCTCAGATCACTCACCTAATGATGCTCAGATCACTCACCTAATGATGCTCAGATCACTCATGTAATGATGCTCAGATCACTCACCTAATGATGCTCAGATCACTCCCCTAATGATGTTCAGATCACTCACCTAATGATGCTCAGATCACTCCCCTAATGATGCTCAGATCACTCACCTAATGATGTTCAGATCACTCTCCTAATGATGCTCAGATCCCTCACCTAATGATGCTCAGATCACTCCCCTAATGATGCTCAGATCACTCACCTAATGATGCTCAGATCACTCACCTAATGATGCTCAGATCACTCACCTAATGATGCTCAGATCACTCCCCTAATGATGCTCAGATCACTCCCCTAATGATGCTCAGATCACTCACCTAATGATGCTCAGATCACTCCCCTAATGATGCTCAGATCACTCACCTAATGATGCTCAGATCACTCCCCTAATGATGCTCAGATCACTCACCAGTGACGTCCGATGTGTTTGTGCCAAAAGCCTCTCTCTCTCTTTACTATGTAAAACAGTATTTAGAAGTAGATCAAGTATTTTTCCAGCCTGCAGCAGACAGATTCTTCTGTTTTCTGCAGGAGACATTTTCTTTCCAACCTGTGTTTCCCTGCGATTTGTTTTTGAAATGTTGTGAAAGGCCTGTTTTGTCTGCATGCTGTCGTTCACTGACAGACGTACAGCACATCCCTGACTGTAGGCCTTGTTATTGGGCTACACACAATCCACAGCCAGGCAGTCTTTCAAAACTATTGATCCTCTGTGGCTAAATGATAGACCTTCTCATGGTGTAGTAGGACAAACTGGATCATTTCATTTCTTTCTGAACAGACAGCCTTGATTCTGTAACTAAATAAATGATGAAATGCAACGCTGGACAGACGGGAGTTGCAGGTTCATGTCTATCAGAACAGAGAGAGGGAGAGAGAACGCAGAAAGTGAATCTCATTGTAGTTCTGTGAGAGATACAGGCTTGCTACTCACACAGCCATGGCCACGTGTTGGTCTCAAACAGGGTGCGGTGTTGCAGGGCAGGATAATTAACGAAGAGGCAATTCAGATGAACTTTTTAACAGATAATTAACGAAGAGGCAATTCAGATTAATTTTTAACAGATAATTAACGAAGAGGCAATTCAGATTAATTTTTAACAGATAATTAACGAAGAGGCAATTCAGATGAACTTTTTAACAGATATTTAACGAAGAGGCAATTCAGATTAATTTTTAACAGATAATTAACGAAGAGGCAATTCAGATTAATTTTTAACAGATAATTAACGAAGAGGCAATTCAGATTAATTTTTAACAGATATTTAACGAAGAGGCAATTCAGATTAATTTTTTAACAGGATATTTAATTCAGATTAACTTGGAACGCTTTTTAAGTCATTTTTACTTTGCAAAATGTGAAAATTATTTTTCATGCCACGAGAGGTTCCTGATCCAGCCAAATAGGTTCTGGAACAAAACAGTCCAAAACGTAGAGGTGCCGGATCCTGTTCTGGATCAAATTAAGCACTGGATGTTTCTGTCATGATGATTCTGTCATGATGATTCTGTCATGATGATGTTTCTGTCATGATGTTTCTGTCATGATGATTCTGTCATGATGATGTTTCTGTCATGATGTTTCTGTCATGATGTTTCTGTCATGATGATGTTTCTGTCATGATGATGTTTCTGTCATGATGTTTCTGTCATGATGATGTTTCTGTCATGATGTTTCTGTCATGATGATGTTTCTGTCATGATGATGTTTCTGTCATGATGTTTCTGTCATGATGATGTTTCTGTCATGATGTTTCTGTCATGATGATGTTTCTGTCATGATGATGTTTCTGTCATGATGATGTTTCTGTCATGATGATGTTTCTGTCATGATGTTTCTGTCATGATGATGTTTCTGTCATGATGTTTCTGTCATGATGTTTCTGTCATGATGATGTTTCTGTCATGATGATGTTTCTGTCATGATGATTCTGTCATGATGATGTTTCTGTCATGATGATGTTTCTGTCATGATGATGTTTCTGTCATGATGATTCTGTCATGATGATTCTGTCATGATGATGTTTCTGTCATGATGATGTTTCTGTCATGATGTTTCTGTTATGATGATGTTTCTGTTATGATGATGTTTCTGTCATGATGTTTCTGTCATGATGATGTTTCTGTCATGATGATGTTTCTGTCATGATGATTCTGTCATGATGTTTCTGTCATGATGATGTTTCTGTCATGATGTTTCTGTTATGATGGTGTTTCTGTCATGATGATGTTTCTGTCATGATGATGTTTCTGTCATGATGATGTTTCTGTCATGATGGTGTTTCTGTCATGATGATGTTTCTGTCATGATGTTTCTGTCATGATGATTCTGTCATGATGATGTTTCTGTCATGATGTTTCTGTCATGATGATGTTTCTGTCATGATGATGTTTCTGTCATGATGATGTTTCTGTCATGATAATGTTTCTGTCATGATGATGTTTCTGTCATGATGATGTTTCTGTCATGATAATGTTTCTGTCATGATAATGTTTCTGTCATGATGATGTTTCTTGTCATGATGATGTTTCTGTTATGATGATGTTTCTGTCATGATGATGTTTCTGTCATGATGTTTCTTGTCATGATGATGTTTCTGTCATGATGATGTTTCTGTCATGATGATGTTTCTGTCATGATGTTTCTGTCATGATGATGTTCCTGTCATGACGACCCCGACTCTCCTCCCTCCAGGATGCGGTGGTCTCCTATGTCATCCTGTGGCTCTGTGTGTCTCCATGGAGCCCAGCACCTCCACCCCTTTACCATCCACGTCCTGCCCTCCTTCCCAGCAGTGGTGCTCCTTCCTGGGCCGCTGCCTGCCCCTAGCCAGCCCCTGCCACCCTGGATCCTGTGCCAACTGTACCCAGGCAGACACTCTGCCACCCGGGGCTCTGCGTCCCAGCTACAGCCTGGTGGATGAGGTGGTGGTTACACTGCCTGCTGGACCTGTTACACACATACTGGTGAGTGGATGGACAGACACACACACACACACACACACACACACACACACACACCGTCACACACACGCACGCACGCACGCACACACACACACACACACACACACACACACACACACACACACACACACACAATGATGAAAGAACAAAACACCTACAGTGATACACACAACTACACACAACAAAGACAACTAGTACTTTTAAAACAAATTCTCCTCCTCTCCTTCCCCCTCAGGTGAGGGAGCGTGTCGAGGACCTGCTGGTCTCCCCCGGCGACATCATCGGCCTGCAGCACAACGCCGGCCCCGCCTCCCTGCTCCACTGCGACCCTTCACCCCAGTCGCCGTGGCGACAGCCAATCCTGGCCCTCAACCAATCTGACTGGCGGTGGGCCAACTCCAACCAATCAGAAGGTTCCGTGGACCTGGACCAGAGCGTTGAAATAACCCTGGAGGATGTTCGAGGAGGAGTCTGGGCTGCGGACGTGGTCTGCCCGATCAGGGTGCTCTACGTTGGGCATAGTGAGACCCAGCTACAGGGGTCCCAGCTTTCCTCCGGCCTCCCCCAGCCGGGGCTCTATAGCCTGGAGGTGACTTCCGACGACCCTGCCTTCCCCGTCATGGCGTCATGTCCCATCCGCGTGGTCCCTCCCCTGGGCCTCAACGTCCTCCACCCCCCCTCTCAGAACGGAACCTACTACTTCAGGTAATGTGTTGTGTTGCGTTGCGTTGTGTTGTGTTGCGTTGCGTTGCGTTGCGTTGCGTTGTGTTGTGTTGCGTTGCGTTGTGTTGTGTTGTGTTGTATTGTATATTCTGTTTATTGTAAGATATTATCAGTACCCTTTCACCTGGTCAAGTTCCTGGTACATGTGAAATAATGTACTTGGCAAATACAAATGATTGTGATTGTGATACAGGCCCAACCAGACGGTGGTTCTTCTCCGGGTCCACTCCCAGTACGGAGCCAAAGTCCACTGGCAGGGAAGCAACCAGAGTGTCTTCTTCCAGGACCACTGCCCCCCTGACTTCCTGCCCACTGTGGGGGAGTGTAGAGGGGCAGGCAGGGCAGGAGAACCAGGGAGAGGCGGGGGCAACCAGAGCCACAGTCTGTTTGCGGTGATAGATCTGGGGCTCGGGGAGGAGAGGGGGCCGGTGGTGGTGAACCTGTCAGCACACAGGTCAGATATCTCTATGATTCTATACGTCCCTACACTGACAAAAGGGTGCGTTCTAGAACATGAAAGGGATCTTCGGCTGTCCCAATAGGAGAACCCTTTGGTTCCATGTTCCACAAAGGGTTCTACATGGAACCCAAAATGGTTCTACCCTGGAAACAAAAAGGGTTCTACCTGGAACCAAAAAGGGTTCTGCTATGGGGACAGCATCGAACCCTTCTGGAACCCTTTTCTCTAGGAGTGTATCTACATACAGTATATCTACATACAGTATATCTACATGCAGTATATCTACATACAGTATATCACATACAGTATATCACATACAGTATATCTACATACATTATATCACATACAGTATATCACATACAGTATATCTACATACATTATATCACATACAGTATATCACATACAGTATATCTACATACAGTATATCTATATACAGTATATCCCATACAGTATATCTACATACAGTATATCACATACAGTATATCTACATACAGTATATCTACATACATTATATCACATACAGTATATCTACATACAGTATATCCCATACAGTATATCTACATACAGTATATCTACATACAGTATATCTACATACAGTATATCACATACAGTATATCTACATACATTATATCACATACAGTATATCTACATACAGTATATCCCATACAGTATATCTACATACAGTATATCTACATACAGTATATCCCATACAGTATATCTACATACAGTATATCACATACAGTATATCACATACAGTATATCACATACAGTATATCTACATACAGTATATCACATACAGTATATCACATACAGTATATCTACATACAGTATATCTACATACAATATATCACATACAGTATATCTACATACAGTATATCACATACAGTATATCTACATACAGTATATCTACATACAGTATATCTATATACAATATATCTATATACAGTATATCTATATACAATATATCTATATACAGTATATCTACATACAGTATATCTACATACAGTATATCTATATACAGTATATCTATATACAGTATATCACATACAGTATATCTACATACAGTATATCTACATACAGTATATCTACATACAGTATATCTATATACAGTATATCTACATACAGTATATCACATACAGTATATCTACATACAGTATATCTATATACAGTATATCACATACAGTATATCTACATACAGTATATCTACATACAGTATATCTACATACAGTATATCTATATACAGTATATCTACATACAGTATATCTATATACAGTATATCTACATACAGTATATCTATATACAGTATATCTACATACAGTATATCACATACAGTATATCTACATACAATATATATATATACAGTATATCTACATACAGTATATCACATACAGTATATCACATGCAGTATATCACATACAGTATATCTACATACAGTATATCACATACAGTATATCACATGCAGTATATCACATACAGTATATCTACATACAGTATATCTACATACAGTATATCACATACAGTATATCTACATACAGTATATCTATATACAGTATATCACATGCAGTATATCACATACAGTATATCACATACAGTATATCTACATACATTATATCACATACAGTATATCACATACAGTGTGATTGTATAGCCAGTATATTAGTATGTTAGGGAAGCTAACACAAGTCTTCAAGTCTCAATGTTGCTCATCACGTGTGTGTGTGTGTGTGTGTGTGTGTGTGTGTGTGTGTGTGTGTGTGTGTGTGTGTGTGTCCACAGCGAGGTGACGGAGGCCAGACTCAGCCTGTTGGTCGGGGTGGAGGAACCTCTGAGAGGTCTGGTGGTCCAGCCTCATCCCAGACACAGAGTCCTCATGGAATCAGTCGTGGTGAGTTCAATGTGTGTGTTGGGGGTGTGTTGGGTGTGTTTGTGTTAGGGGAGTGTGTGTGTGTTGTGGTGTGTGTGTTATCTCCTCTCTGTGTGTGTGTTATCTCCTCTCTGTGTGTGTGTGATCTCCTCTCTGTGTGTGTGTTATCTCCTCTCTGTGTGTGTGTGTTATCTCCTCTCTGTGTGTGTGTGATCTCCTCTGTGTGTGTGTGATCTCCTCTCTGTGTGTGTGTGTTATCTCCTCTCTGTGTGTGTGTGATCTCCTCTGTGTGTGTGTGATCTCCTCTCTGTGTGTGTGTGATCTCCTCTGTGTGTGTGTTATCTCCTCTCTGTGTGTGTGTTATCTCCTCTGTGTGTGTGTGTGATTTCCTCTCTGTGTGTGTGTTATCTCCTCTCTCTGTGTGTGTTATCTCCTCTGTGTGTGTTATCTCCTCTGTGTGTGTTCCAGAGCTATACTGCTGCTGTAGAGGGAGGTTCCAGCCCAACCTTTAAATGGACAGTGGATGATAAACCCTACTTCACCTACTACAACACCGTGCTCAACATCATATACCAGAACCCAGCTGTCTACAAACTATCGGTGAGACACACACACACACACACACACACACACACACACACACACACACACACACACACACACACACACACACACACACACACTCATACACACACATACACACAATACAACATAGATGACACTGATATGGGCCCCTGCCTTGGTTGATGCTGGTTTGGTGTTGGTAAAAGCTAGGTGGTAAAGCTAAGCTAGGTGGTAAAGCTAAGCTAGGTGGTAAAGCTAAGCTAGGTGGTAAAGCTAAGCTATGTGGTAAAGCTAAGCTAGGTGGTAAAGCTAAGCTAGGTGGTAAAGCTAAGCTAGGTGGTAAAGCTAAGCTAGGTGGTAAAGCTAAGCGAAGCTAGGTGGTAAAGCTAAGCTAAGCTAGGTGGTAAAGCTAAGCTAGGTGGTAAAGCTATGCTAGTGTCCAGCTACTTTGAGCTTTGATATCCATGTACTGTTGCTTTTGGAGGACACTCCCCACCAACTCATCCACCACTTCTGTGCAACACCAGCATACAAATACAAAGAGTTCAAATCCTACATCTGTAGTTATGGGACATCTCTACCTCAGACATGTGATGGGAAATATTGCCGTCATAACAGAGTCATAACAGAGTCATAACAGAGTCATACCAGAGTATACAGAGTCATAACAGAGTCAACAGAGTCATAACAGAGTCAACAGAGTCATAACAGAGTCATAACAGAGTCAACAGAGTCATAACAGAGTCACAACAGAGTCACAACAGAGTCACAACAGAGTCACAACAGAGTCAACAGATTCATAACAGAGTCACAACAGAGTCATAACAGAGTCATAACAGAGTTATAACAGAGTCAACAAATTCATAACAGAGTCATAACAGAGTCATAACAGAGTCACAAAAGAGTCACAACAGAGTCATAACAGAGTCTGGGACAGTAGATGAAGACTGGTTAGAACTCTGTATAGGGACAGTAGAGGAAGACTGGTTAGAACTCTGTATAGGGACTGGGACAGTAGAGGAAGACTGGTTAGAACTCTGTATAGGGACTGGGACAGTAGATGAAGACTGGTTAGAACTCTGTATAGGGACTGGGACATTAGAGGGAGACTGGTTAGAACTCTGTATAGCGACAGTAGATGAAGACTGGTTAGAACTCTGTATAGGGACTGGGACAGTAGAGGAAGACTGGTTAGAACTCTGTATAGGGACAGTAGATGAAGGCTGGTTAGAACTCTGTATAGGGACAGTAGATGAAGACTGGTTAGAACTATGTATAGGGACAGTAGATAAAGACTGGTTAGAACTCTGTATAGGGACAGTAGATGAAGACTGGTTAGAACTCTGTATAAGGACAGTAGAGGAAGACTGGTTAGAACTATGTATAGGGACAGTAGAGGAAGACTGGTTAGAACTCTGTATAGGGACTGGGACAGTAGATGAAGGCTGGTTAGAACTCTGTATAGGGACTGGGACAGTAGATGAAGACTGGTTAGAACTCTGTATAGGGACAGTAGATGAAGACTGGTTAGAACTCTGTATAGGGACAGTAGATGAAGACTGGTTAGAACTCTGTATAGGGACTGGGACAGTAGATGAAGGCTGGTTAGAACTCTGTATAGGGACAGGGACAGTAGATGAAGACTAGTTAGAACTCTGTATAGGGACTGGGACAGTAGAGGAAGACTGGTAGAACTCTGTATAGGGACTGGGACAGTAGAGGAAGACTGGTAGAACTCTGTATAGGGACTGGGACAGTAGAGGAAGACTGGTAGAACTCTGTATAGGGACAGTAGATGAAGACTGGTTAGAACTCTGTATAGGGACAGTAGATGAAGGCTGGTTAGAACTCTGTATAGGGACTGGGACAGTAGATGAAGACTGGTTAGAACTCTGTATAGGGACAGTAGATGAAGACTGGTAGAACTATGTATAGGGACAGTAGATGAAGACTGGTTAGAACTATGTATAGGGACTGGGACAGTAGAGGAAGACTGGTTAGAACTCTGTATAGGGACAGTAGATGAAGACTGGTTAGAACTCTGTATAGGGACTGGGACAGTAGAGGAAGACTGGTTAGAACTCTGTATAGGGACAGTAGATGAAGACTGGTTAGAACTATGTATAGGGACAGTAGATAAAGACTGGTTAGAACTCTGTATAGGGACAGTAGATGAAGACTGGTTAGAACTCTGTATAGGGACAGTAGAGGAAGACTGGTTAGAACTATGTATAGGGACAGTAGAGGAAGACTGGTTAGAACTCTGTATAGGGACTGGGACAGTAGATGAAGGCTGGTTAGAACTCTGTATAGGGACAGTAGATGAAGACTGGTTAGAACTCTGTATAGGGACAGTAGATGAAGACTGGTTAGAACTCTGTATAGGGACAGTAGATGAAGACTGGTTAGAACTCTGTATAGGGACTGGGACAGTAGATGAAGGCTGGTTAGAACTCTGTATAGGGACAGGGACAGTAGATGAAGACTGGTTAGAACTCTGTATAGGGGCTGGGACAGTAGAGGAAGACTGGTAGAACTCTGTATAGGGACTGGGACAGTAGAGGAAGACTGGTAGAACTCTGTATAGGGACTGGGACAGTAGAGGAAGACTGGTAGAACTCTGTATAGGGACAGTAGATGAAGACTGGTTAGAACTCTGTATAGGGACAGTAGATGAAGGCTGGTTAGAACTCTGTATAGGGACTGGGACAGTATATGAAGACTGGTTAGAACTCTGTATAGGGACAGTAGATGAAGACTGGTAGAACTATGTATAGGGACAGTAGATGAAGACTGGTTAGAACTATGTATAGGGACTGGGACAGTAGAGGAAGACTGGTTAGAACTCTGTATAGGGACAGTAGATGAAGACTGGTTAGAACTCTGTATAGGGACTGGGACAGTAGAGGAAGACTGGTTAGAACTCTGTATAGGGACAGTAGATGAAGGCTGGTTAGAACTCTGTATAGCAGGGGTGTCAAAGTCAAATGGACGGAGGGCCAAATAAAAAAATCAGCTACAAGACGAGGGCCGGACTGTTCGAATGTTCATTGAAAAATTTTTAAATGACGCATATAGTCTAGTGAACCTAATTGAACCTACTGAAAACCTAACAAATATATTACAATATGATCAGATAAATAAAGCAATATTTTCTTATGGCTCTGTCAGTAATCTTTAATTTTCAACAGACACAAAAGACAAATTTCCTTTATATAAATATCCCCATAACATGAACATTAAATGAAAGAAACCGGTATTCAAGGCACCATCAGTAGACTATATTTTCTATTTTAGCAAAAGTGGGCTAAATTTACTTCAAAGAAAAAACAATAATAGCAATTTTCTATCATCCACTCAACTGAAATATTTTTAAAATATAATTGGATTGAAATACAAAAAAATAAAGTGCAAAAATCTATTAATCAAAAACAACACTTTGTTTAAGGAGAAGTAACATGCAGTGAAAACAAATATTAAATTTTAACTTTTAAACTTGAACTGAGTAAAAACTCTAAATATGTGATTGCACAGTAATGTTCACTTGTTTGAGGTTGAGGGTGATACTTGGTGGTGTCCCATCTTTTCCACAAGTTCATCAATGTTCGGGGTAAGGCTCTGAGCTGAAGAAATCCTCAGAATTGAGTGGAGGTGTTCAGCAGTAAGTCGACTTCTGTGTGATGTTTTGTTCAGGTTCATCAAAGAAAACAGTTGTTCACACAGGTATGTGCTGCCAAACATAGACAACGTTTGAGCAGCCTGGATGCGCAGCTGGGGCATTGTGCCGGGGAGGAAACGGGCGAACTCCGCAGCACCCACTGCCGCATATTTTGCCCTCAGTGCATCATTGCATTGGAGGTCAATCAACTCCATTTGGAGGTTTGGTGGTGAGCTTTCCACGTCAACAGCAAATGGGTTACCGAGCAGTTCCAACCTGCTTTTTTGTGCTTCAAAGTCAGCAAATCGGCGTCGAAAGTCAGCGGCAAGCATACCTATTTTATCAGCCAACTGTGTGCTCGGGAACGCACTGGTAGAGAGCTTCTCTTTCATGGTCTGGCAGCTGGGAAAGTGGCTCAAATTTTCTTTCCGCATCTGCGTCTCCCACAGAGTCAGTTTGGTTTTAAATGCCTTCACTGTACTGTACATATCAGAGATGACACGATCCCGACCCTGCAGCTGCAAGTTTATTGCATTCAGATGACTCGTAATGTCACACAGAAAAGCCATTTCACACAGAAACATTTCGTCTCGGAGTTGTGTTGTGTCTTTCCCTTTGCTGTCCAAGAACAGACAAATCTCCTCACGAAGCTCGAAACATCTTTGAAGCACCTTTCCCTGGCTTAGCCATCGCACCTCTGTGTGATAAGGCAAATCACCATGCTCCGTTTCTAACTCCGTCAGAAATGCCTTGAACTGGCGGTGATTCAAACCTTTGGCTCTGATAAAGTTAACTGTGCGCGTGATGATGCTCATTACATGCTCCATTTTCAAGGCTTTACCGCACAACGCTTCCTGGTGTATGATACAATGATAAGCTGTCAGCTCACCTGTCGCGTTTTCCTCTTGCATCTTTTCCCGTATCTTCGCCACCAGTCCGCTCCTGTGTCCACACATCGCAGGTGCTCCGTCGGTTGTCAAACCCACGAGTTTTTCCCAAGGCAGCTCCATCTCATTTACACATCTTGACACCTCTTCATACAAATCATGCCCCGTAGTTGTGCCATGCATAGGACGTAAAGCCAAAAACTCCTCTGTCACGCTTAGGTTGGAGTCCACTCCGCGGATGAAAATTGACAACTGGGCAATGTCAGAAATGTCGGTGCTCTCATCCACAGCCAAGGAATATGCAATAAAATCTTTTCCCTTTTTCACAAGCTGCTCTTTTAGATTGATGGACAACTGGTCTACTCTCTCGGCATTGGTGTTTCTGCTCAGACTCACATTTAAAAAGAGTTGCCTTTTTTCTGGGCAAACTTCGTCACAAACTTTAATCATGCAGTTTTTGATGAAATCCCCCTCCGTAAATGGCCGGGCTGATTTAGCGATCTCTTCTGCCAAAATAAAACTGGCCTTGACAGCAGCCTGGCCTTGTGATTTGGCTTTTTTGAACAGAGCCTGTCGAGATTTGAGGCCTCGTTTTAATTCCTCTGCCTTTTGTAGCCTTTGTTCCATGTCCATATTCTTGTTTTTGTCCGCGTGTTTCGTTTCATAATGTCGTCTCAGATTATACTCTTTCAGTACCGCCACACTTTCTCCACACAGAAGACACACAGGTTTTCCAGCTACCTTCGTGAACATATACTCCGACTCCCACCTTGTTTGAAACCCCCGGTTCTCAGTATCCACCTTCCGTTTTGCCATTTTTGATGGGTATCTGAAAGTTAATTTTACTGTGATGCTGACGACTGCTGTGCCAATAAATATTGAAATGAAGCAGCCTACTGCTCGGTGCGTCACCTTTGCATTGTGGGAAATGTAGTATTGGTGCGTGTAAAAGATCTGCGGGCTGCCGGCTTGCTGCGGGCCGGTTCTAATAATAAATCAAGATCATCCCAGGGGCCGTAAAAAACCTTCTTGCGGGCCGGATGTGGCCCGCGGGCCTTGACTCTGACATATGTGCTGTATAGGGACAGTAGATGAAGACTGGTTAGAACTATGTATAGGGACAGTAGATAAAGACTGGTTAGAACTCTGTATAGGGACAGTAGATGAAGACTGGTTAGAACTCTGTATAGGGACAGTAGAGGAAGACTGGTTAGAACTATGTATAGGGACAGTAGAGGAAGACTGGTTAGAACTATGAATAGGGACTGGGACAGTAGATGAAGGCTGGTTAGAACTCTGTATAGGGACTGGGACAGTAGATGAAGACTGGTTAGAACTCTGTATAGGGACAGTAGATGAAGACTGGTTAGAACTCTGTATAGGGACAGTAGATGAAGACTGGTTAGAACTCTGTATAGGGACAGTAGATGAAGACTGGTAGAACTCTGTATAGGGACTGGGACAGTAGATGAAGGCTGGTTAGAACTATGTATAGGGACAGGGACAGTAGATGAAGACTGGTTAGAACTCTGTATAGGGACTGGGACAGTAGAGGAAGACTGGTAGAACTCTGTATAGGGACTGGGACAGTAGAGGAAGACTGGTAGAACTCTGTATAGGAACTGGGACAGTAGAGGAAGACTGGTAGAACTTTGTATAGGGACAGTAGATGAAGACTGGTTAGAACTCTGTGTAGGGACTGGGACAGTAGATGAAGACTGGTTAGAACTCTGTATAGGGACAGTAGATGAAGACTGGTAGAACTATGTATAGGGACAGTAGATGAAGACTGGTTAGAACTATGTATAGGGACTGGGACAGTAGATGAAGACTGGTTAGAACTATGTATAGGGACTGGGACAGTAGATGAAGACTGGTTAGAACTCTGTATAGGGACTGTAGAGGAAGACTGGTTAGAACTCTGTATAGGGACTGGGACAGTAGAGGAAGACTGGTAGAACTCTGTATAGGGACTGGGACAGTAGATGAAGACTGGTTAGAACTCTGTATAGGGACTGGGACAGTAGAGGAAGATATACTGTGATCAACACACTAGTATGAGTTTGACCTTTAGAAACCCCCAGTAGTGCCTTTAGTATCTTGATGTGTGTAACATAGGACCTTGTGAAAGCTGTCCCTCATAAAGGACAATAAACACAATCAATCCATCAATTAATCAACGGATAAGGGGGAGCTCTCATCCCCATGTCCACCAGCCATATGGAACAGACACCCGCTGGGATTAGGTAGAAACAGAGTGGTATGTGGAGAGTTGGGCCAACTTTTAGAATGTTGTAGACATTCCGTTACATAGCATTGTTTAAATATTCCCCATGTAATGTTAATGGGGAGTTAAGATGGCTGCCGTAGAATGTTGTAGACATTCCGTTACATAGCATTGTTTAAATATTCCCCATGTAATGTCAATGGGGAGTTAAGATGGCTGCCGTAGAATGTTGTAGACATTCTGTTACATAGCATTGTTTAAATATTCCCCATGTAATGTTAATGGGGAGTTAAGATGGCTGCCGTAGAATGTTGTAGACATTCCGTTACATAGCATTGTTTAAATATTCCCCATGTAATGTCAATGGGAAGTTAAGATGGCTGCCGTAGAATGTTGTAGACATTCTGTTACATAGCATTGTTTAAATATTCCCCATGTAATGTTAATGGGGAGTTAAGATGGCTGCCGTAGAATGTTGTAGACATTCTGTTACATAGCATTGTTTAAATATTCCCCATGTAATGTTAATGGGGAGTTAAGATGGCTGCCGTAGAATGTTGTAGACATTCTGTTACATAGCATTGTTTAAATATTCCCCATGTAATGTTAATGGGGAGTTAAGATGGCTGCCATAGAATGTTGTAGACATTCTGTTACATAGCATTGTTTAAATATTCCCCATGTAATGTTAATGGGGAGTTAAGATGGCTGCCGTAGAATGTTGTAGACATTCCGTTACATAGCATTGTTTAAATATTCCCCATGTAATGTCAATGGGGAGTTAAGATGGCTGCCGTAGAATGTTGTAGACATTCCGTTACATAGCATTGTTTAAATATTCCCCATGTAATGTCAATGGGGAGTTAAGATGGCTGCCGTAGAATGTTGTAGACATTCCGTTACATAGCATTGTTTAAATATTCCCCATGTAATGTTAATGGGGAGTTAAGATGGCTGCCGTAGAATGTTGTAGACATTCTGTTACATAGCATTGTTTAAATATTCCCCATGTAATGTTAATGGGGAGTTAAGATGGCTGCCGTAGAATGTTGTAGACATTCTGTTACATAGCATTGTTTAAATATTCCCCATGTAATGTTAATGGGGAGTTAAGATGGCTGCCGTAGAATGTTGTAGACATTCTGTTACATAGCATTGTTTAAATATTCCCCATGTAATGTTAATGGGGAGTTAAGATGGCTGCCGTAGAATGTTGTAGACATTCTGTTACATAGCATTGTTTAAATATTCCCCATGTAATGTTAATGGGGAGTTAAGATGGCTGCCGTAGAATGTTGTAGACATTCTGTTACATAGCATTGTTTAAATATTCCCCATGTAATGTTAATGGGGAGTTAAGATGGCTGCCGTAGAATGTTGTAGACAATCTGTTACATAGCATTGTTTAAATATTCCCCATGTAATGTTAATGGGGAGTTTAGATGGCTGCTGTAGAATGTTGTAGACATTCCGTTACTTAGCATTGTTTAAATATTCCCCATGTAATGTTAATGGGGAGTTAAGATGGCTGCCGTAGAATGTTGCCGTGTAAATACATCACAATGCAGAAACCTCAATATCGAAGTAGCTATCAATCAATCAATCAACCAATCAATTTCCTATCCTACAGGTGACGGCGATGAACCATGTGAGCAACCTGACGGACCACTTCAACGTGACGGTCGACCGTATGAACCCCATGGTCAACCTCACGGTCACCGGCGTGCCTGGCGTGGTCACGCAGGGCTCGGACCAGTTCCTGACCACCTCCGTGGTCCTGGATGTGTCCGTGGACGCCACCTTCCGGTAGGTTGTAGTGTGTGAGAGGCACGCATACACACACACACACACACATACACGCACGCACGCACGCACACACACACACACACACACACACACACACACACACACACACACACACACACACACACACACACACACACACAACATATCATAAACACAGACCAAACCAAGCTCCTAAACATGTCGACATCTCTCTGAGACTGTCTCCTAAACATGTCTACATCTCTCTGAGACTGTCTCCTAAACATGTCTACATCTCTCTGAGACTGTCTTCTAAACATGTCTACATCTCTCTGAGACTGTCTCCTAAACATGTCTACATGTCTCTGAGACTGTCTCCTAAACATGTCTACATGTCTCTGAGACTGTCTCCTAAACATGTCTACATGTCTCTGAGACTGTCTCCTAAACATGTCTACATCTCTCTGAGACTGTCTCCTAAACATCTCTCTATCTCTCTGAGACTGAGACTGTCTCCTAAACATGTCTACATCTCTCTGAGACTGTCTCCTAAACATGTCTACATCTCTCTGAGACTGAGACTGTCTCCTAAACATGTCTACATCTCTCTGAGACTGTCTCCTAAACATGTCTACATCTCTCTGAGACTGAGACTGTCTCCTAAACATGTCTACATCTCTCTGAGACTGTCTCCTAAACATGTCTACATCTCTCTGAGACTAAGACTGTCCCCTAAACATGTCTACATCTCTGAGACTGAGACTGTCTCCTAAACATGTCTACATCTCTCTGAGACTGTCTCCTAAACATGTCTACATCTCTCTGAGACTGAGACTGTCTCCTAAACATGTCTACATCTCTCTGAGACTGTCTCCTAAACATGTCTACATCTCTCTGAGACTGAGACTGTCTCCTAAACATGTCTACATCTCTCTGAGACTGAGACTGTCTCCTAAACATGTCTACATCTCTCTGAGACTGAGACTGTCTCCTAAACATGTCTACATCTCTCTGAGACTGAGACTGTCTCCTAAACATGTCTACATCTCTCTGAGACTGTCTCCTAAACATGTCTACATCTCTCTGAGACTGAGACTGTCTCCGAAACATGTCTACATCTCTCTGAGACTGAGACTGTCTCCTAAACATGTCTACATCTCTCTGAGACTGAGACTGTCTCCTAAACATGTCTACATCTCTCTGAGACTGAGACTGTCTCCGAAACATGTCTACATCTCTCTGAGACTGAGACTGTCTCCTAAACATGTCTACATCTCTCTGAGACTGAGACTGTCTCCGAAACATGTCTACATTTCTCTTTCTGTCTCTCCTTTCCCCTCTCCCTCTTTTTTCTCTCTCTCTTTAACACATGCTTGACGCGAGCACACACACACACACACACACACACACACACACATACACATACACATACACACACACACACAGTCTTTGTGTGTGGTAATTGCAGCCTTCTATGTGGGACAGGGTTTTGATTTACAGTCTTGTGGTTAGAGCAGATTGCTGACAGGAATGTTCCCCTCCGTTTCTCTCTCTCCTTCCCTCCCTCCTTCCCTCAGTCTCTCTTCCCTCTCTCTCTCTCCACTCTATCGTTTTACCTCCATCTCCCTCCTTCCCTCAGTCTCTCTTCCCTCTCTCTCTCCTTCCCTCCCTCCTTCCCTCAGTCTCTCTTCCCTCTCTCTCTCCTTCCCTCCCTCCTTCCCTCAGTCTCTCTTCCCTCTCTCTCTCTCCTTCCCTCCCTCCTTCCCTCAGTCTCTCTTCCCTCTCTCTCTCTCTCTCCTTCCCTCCCTCCTTCCCTCAGTCTCTCTTCCCTCTCTCTCTCTCCTTCCCTACCTCCTTCCCTCAGTCTCTCTTCACTCTCTTGTTCATCTCAGTGAGCGATCCAGTTTCCACTCCTCTCTCTCCAAACCCTCCACTGCTTCTCAGACACTAGTGTGTGTGTGTATGTGTGTGTGCGTGTGTGCGTGTGTGTGTGTGTGTGTGCGTGTGTGTGTGTGTGTGTGTGTGTTTGTGTGTGTGTGTGTGTGTGTGTGTCTGTCATCCCTGACTGGATTGATTGTATTGACACCATCGTGCCCTGTCCCCCCCAGGTGGTCGTTTGGAGACGGAGGTTACCAGGAATATGACTTTAAACCTCCCTACAACACCTCCCTGTACCCTCCCCTACCAGACTCCCCTACACAGGTGCTCCTGCCCAACAAAGTCAAGTACAAGTACCAACAGCCAGGTCTGTTAATCCACCTCTATACTGGTTTATAGTATTCATGCTATATTTACAGTATATTATTTAAAAACAGGTGCTTTCACAGAAATCCCGGTTAGTAGATTACCGGATTCAGGAGGGAATAAGCAGGACATCTAGAATCCTCCAACCTGCATTTCTGGAAAACCTGTGAATTTTGGGAATGTTACTGAGATTTATCAACCCTACCTGGGAGTGTCACTGGATATGTTACCAATATTTATCAACCCTACCTGGGAGTGTCACTGGGAATGTTACCAATATTTATCAACCCTACCTGGGAGTGTCACTGGGAATGTTACCAATATTTATCAACCCTACCTGGGAGTGTCACTGGGAATGTTACCAATATTTATCAACCCTATCTGGGAGTGTCACTGGGAATGTTACCAATATTTATCAACCCTACCTGGGAGTGTCACTGGGAATGTTACCAATATTTATCAACCCTATCTGGGAGTGTTACTGGGAATGTTACCGAGATTTATCAACCCTATCTGGGAGTGTCACTGGGAATGTTACCGAGATTTATCAACCCTATCTGGGAGTGTTACTGGGAATGTTACTGAGATTTATCAACCCTACCTGGGAGTGTCACTGGGAATGTTACCGAGATTTATCAACCCTATCTGGGAGTGTCACTGGGAATGTTACCGAGATTTATCAACCCTATCTGGGAGTGTTACTGGGAATGTTACTGAGATTTATCAACCCTACCTGGGAGTGTTACTGGGAATGTTACTGAGATTTATCAACCCTACCTGGGAGTGTTACTGGGAATGTTACCGAGATTTATCAACCCTACCTGGGAGTGTCACTGGGAATGTTACTGAGATTTATCAACCCTATCTGGGAGTGTCACTGGGAATGTTACCGAGATTTATCAACCCTATCTGGGAGTGTTACTGGGAATGTTACTGAGATTTATCAACCCTACCTGGGAGTGTCACTGGGAATGTTAGTGAGATTTATCAACCCTATCTGGGAGTGTCACTGGGAATGTTACCGAGATTTATCATCCCTATCTGGGAGTGTCACTGGGAATGTTACCGAGATTTATCAACCTTATCTGGGAGTGTCACTGGGAATGTTACTGAGATTTATCAACCCTATCTGGGAGTGTCACTGGGAATGTTACCGAGATTTATCAACCCTATCTGGGAGTGTCACTGGGAATGTTACTGAGATTTATCAACCCTATCTGGGAGTGTCACTGGGAATGTTATCGAGATTTATCAACCCTATCTGGGAGTGTCACTGGGAATGTTACTGAGATTGATCAACCCTATCTGGGAGTGTCACTGGGAATGTTACTGAGATTTATCAACCCTACCTGGGAGTGTCACTGGGAATGTTAGTGAGATTTATCAACCCTACCTGGGAGTGTCACTGGGAATGTTACTGAGATTTATCAACCCTATCTGGGAGTGTCACTGGGAATGTTACCGAGATTTATCAACCCTACCTGGGAGTGTCACTGGGAATGTTAGTGAGATTTATCAACCCTACCTGGGAGTGTCACTGGGAATGTTAGTGAGATTTATCAACCCTACCTGGGAGTGTCACTGGGAATGTTACTGAGATTTATCAACCCTATCTGGGAGTGTCACTGGGAATGTTACTGAGATTTATCAACCCTACCTGGGAGTGTTACTGGGAATGTTACTGAGATTTATCAACCCTATCTGGGAGTGTCACTGGGAATGTTAGTGAGATTTATAAACCCTACCTGGGAGTGTCACTGGGAATGTTAGTGAGATTTATCAACCCTACCTGGGAGTGTCACTGGGAATGTTACCGAGATTTATCAACCCTATCTGGGAGTGTCACTGGGAATGTCTTGTTACATTTTGGAAAAGAGGACAATGCTTTTCTCTTTGCCCCTCCCCTTCCTGTGTCTCTGTAGGAGTCTACACCGTCCTGGTGTCTGTGTCTAACCATTACGAGAACAGAACCCAGCGCATCGACATGCACGTATACAGTGTCCTTACCCACGTCGACATAGAAACAGAGCCCCGCCTCCTCCAGGCCGGCCAACCAGCAGCTTTTGAGGCTCACGCCTTGCCCTCGGCCTATGGCATCGTCTATACGTGGGATTTTGCTGATGGCTCCGCCTCCAGAGAGGGGCCTCAACGTCGCGTCAACCACACCTACGGGGTCGGCCACAGTGGCGTCCATAATGTGTGTGTGTCCGTGAATAATACCATCAGCTGGACGAAGGCCTGCGCTGAGATGTTGGTGTACGAGGAGATTAAAGGGTTAACGGCGACCTCCTCCGCCCCGACCGAGCTCAACACCCCGACGACGGTCTCTGCACACCTGGAGGCAGGTAACAACGTCACCTGGAGCTTCGACATGGGCGACGGGTCCATGGTGACGACGGCGGGTTCCGAGGTTCCGCACACCTACGTGAAAGACGGGAACTACACGGTGAACGTGACGGCGCGGAATGCGGTGAGCGCCCGCTGGACCCTGGTACCTGTCCAGGTGTTCGTGCTGCAGGTGGTGAGGCTGGAGCCGGCGGGCTGTGTCCGGGAGCTGACACAGGTCGACTTCCAGGCCTTCGTTTCGGGGAATGCCTCTTCTCACCTGTATGAGTGGAGCTTCGGGGACGGGACCCCCAACCAGACACACCTGGGCAGCCCCAGGATCAGCCACTCCTACGGGGGCAGCGGGGACTACCACCTCTCCCTGCTGCTGTCCAGTGGCGTCAACAAGGCCAACTTCTTTGCGTGGGTTTGTGTCCAGCCGGCGGTGTCCAACGTGACCCTGACCCCAGAGAAGTGCAACTTCAGACTGGGGGAGGAAAGCCGGTTCAGGGCCAGCGCCCTGCCAGACTTCGACTACACCTACCTATGGGATTTTGGGGTGATTGAGGACTCTACACCTGTCCAGGGCCATTCGGACATGGTGTTCACCTATAAAAACCCTGGTCAGTACTTGGTGACGGTCACTGTGTCCAACAACATCTCCTGCAGTAACGACAGCGTCCTGATTCAGATCCAGCGGCCGGTAGGACTGGTCCTGATCCAACATAACGGGACTAGATCCAATAACTTGACTCTGAGGGAGGTGTACCTCTTCACCACCTCTTCGCTAGCGCCTGCCAGCCTCTACACCTGGGATTTCGGCGACGGAACGCCCCTCACCCCCGGCCCGAACGCGACACACGCCTACAACGTCTCTGGAGTCTTCAATGTCACGCTGACGGCGGCGAACCCGGTGAGCAGCAACCACACCCAGGTTGCCGTGGCGGTCCTGGCACCCATCCGCGGCCTGGTGGTCAACGCTGATCGGGTCAACGTCCCCATAAATGCCACAGTCAACTTCAAGGCTCACCTGGAGGAAGGCGATGGCGTGCGGTTTTCGTGGAACCTGTGTGACGGCTGCACGCCCAGGCTCCAAGAATGGAAGACTCATTACACCTTCCGGTCGGTGGGGACGTACAACGTCATCGTCACGGCAGAGAGCGACGTGGGCTCAGCCCAGGCCAGCGTATACATCTACGTGCTGCGGGAGCTGGAGGGGCTGCAGATCCAGCCTGAGGAGGAGATGGGGGGCGAGGGGGGGTGCTGCTACGCTACGAACCGTGTGCTCCACCTCCAGGCCGCGCTGAGGGAAGGGACCAACATGTCCTTCAGCTGGAACCTCCTCAGGGAGTTGGCGCCAGTCAGCACTGCGCTCAACCTCAGCGGGAAGACCATCCCGGTCAACTTCTCCACCCCTGGTCCCTGTGACGTCTTCCTGCGGGCCACCAACCTCCTTGGAACGCTCGCGGTGAACAGAACAATCCAGTTCCTCGATCCGGTTGGAGAGCTGTACCTGGAGACCAGCGTCAACCCTGTGGCGGTCAACTCCTCCACTAACCTGACGGTGTTGGCCAGTAAAGGCTCGGACCTGCAGTACCGGTGGTCGGCTGATGAGGGCGCTCTAGGCTGGAATGAGCCCTCTGTGGTTCATCGGTTCACTGTTCCAGGAATGAAGGTCGTTACTGTGGAAGTGTCCAATGAGGTCAGCGCCGATACGGTGTCCAAGTTCATTGACGTCCAGGAAGTGGTAACAGGAGTTACGTTCTCTGCGACTAACGTCACGGAGCAGAACTTTGTGGCCACCGGCATCAATGTCTCCCTCCACGGAGAATTAAGGACCGGCACCAACGTATCTTGGACCTGGCTGTTGCTGGGCAGAACAGAAATGGGACGGAGGGTGTCACACGTTTTCCAGGAACCAGGGCCGTTCACCATTATGCTAAACGCTACCAACGACGTTAGCGGCGAGGCGTTTTCCAGAGAGTTGACGGTACAGGATAAGATTCAGGGGTTGGAGCTGAGGGCCAGTAAGAGGATCGCGGCGGTCGGGGAGAGGGTGGAGTTTACCATCGCCAAGGCGTCAGGGACGAACGTGAGCTTCATCCTCAGCATCAGCGGAGACTCGACCCTTTTCGGCCTCAACCAGACCTACGTTCACCAGTTCAGCCGGGTCGACACCTACATGGTAAACCTGACCGCACACAACCAGGTGAGATACAGGAGTTCCAGGAGAGAATGCTGCGCATCGTGTTTAAAGGACCTTTTTGTATTACTATTTATTTTTATTAAGCATTTTAATATCGTTGTAGTTGATACATATGTTATGATAGTTGATGTTTGTTGTGTTTTTTCTTTGTCTTGTTTTACCGTAACCTCATCATTTCCCCAGGTGAGTTCTGAGCGGCGCCACCTGCAGGTGGAGGTGATGGAGCCAGTGAGCACGCTGAGTATCCTGGACTGCTGTGACGCCGCCATGCCTGTGGGCGTCAAGAAGACCTTGGTAGCCGACATCCTGACAGGAAACCCGGTGACCTTCCTGTGGACCTTTGACCTTAACCACCTCCCCCTTCCCCACATCGGGAAGGAGGTGACCTACATCCCCGACCAGGCCGGGTCACTCACCATCTACCTGAGGTAAGGTATCAACTGAGTATGGGGCTAGAGACGCAGGGGGATCAGTTCCCGCTGGGGCCGCCAAGACCAAAATGTAGGCTACTAAAAGTCTGTACTGTAAGTCTGTTGTAAATGAGGCCGTGTCGTTCAACCTCTCGTTGAGGTGACGTACCAACTGAATATGGGGCTCACAACACAAAGGTTGTGGGTTCTGCCAGAACCACCAATACTCTCTGTTGAAGTACCAACTTCCTTTGCAACGCCAAAATTCCCCAGGTTTTTACAGACATCCTGGTTGGGAGGATCCAGCGTTTCCTTCTGATTCTCTTCTGATTTCGGGAATCTTCTTACCAGGACTTTTGGAAATCCTGGTAATTTGGGGAAAGTTACTGTAATTTTGAACAATGCCAAGGTTGTTGGTTCGATTCCCAGTGGGGCCACCAATATGAAAATCTGCTCTGTTGCATGTTGCTTTAGTATTTTATATCTGCTAAATTCTATCTTTCTTAATGCATCCAGGGCGTTCAACTTGCTCAACGGCCAGAACATCACCAAGCACATCCAGGTGCAGAACGTTCTGACGGAGGCCCGGGTGGAGGCCCGGCCCAGAGACACCTTCATCAACAAGACGGTGATGCTGATGGCGGGCGTCACGCCTCAATCCACACCCGTTACCTTCCTCTGGGACTTTAGGGACGGCTCTGCGCCCCTGCTCTCCGCCACCTCCTCTGTTGAACATGTGTACGCGTTCCCAGGTCAATACCTGGTCCAGGTACACTAGGTTTATATTATTTAGTATCATCAACACGTTTATTTTCATGTGTTTCTTGATTTTGTGTGAATGACAGCAAACCCAATTTCCCTTTTCTAGGGACTTCCTATCAGTACAACTATAATAAACATTATGTCTGCTGGACAATACAGTTTCATTACACAAAGCTACACTTACAATTTTCTTACACCGTTTTCCAACATGGAGATAGTTGTCATTCTCCCTCCCACCACTAGGGAATTTGCAGCAACCTAAATAAGGTTCTACTTGTACTGTGATAAACATTATTTTACACACAGTAACAGTTTTGATTACTGTAAACCAACCCCCGACCCCATTTTATAACAAACACAAATCTAATAAACGCAGATTGACCGTAATTCTCCTCCCCACCACTAGGTGAACTGTAGTAACTTGGTGAGCTGGGTGGTTGCCAGGGTGGAGGTGACCATCAGGGTGTTGGAGTGTGAGGAGC
>NC_092159.1:8025122-8032622 GCF_045791955.1 Oncorhynchus clarkii lewisi | reverse complement strand
AGGGGAGAGAGAGAGAGAGAGAGGGAGGGAGAGAGAGGAAGAGATGGAGAGGGAGGAGAGAGAGAGAGGAAGAGATGGAGAGGGATGGGAAAGAGAGAGGAAGAGATGGAGAGGGAGGGGGGGAGAGAGAGGAATAGATGGAGAGGGAGGGGAGGGAGAGAGAGGAAGAGATGGAGAGGGAGGGGAGGGAGAGAGAGGAAGAGATGGAGAGGGAGGGGAGGGAGAGAGAGATGTCGGGGAGGCAGGGAGAGGAAGAGATGGAGAGGGAGGGAGGGCGGGGAGGGAGTGAGAGAGATGGAGAGGGGGGTAGGGAGAGGGAGGGGAGGGAGGAAGAGATGGAGAGGGAGGGGAGGGAGAGGGAGGGGAGGGAGGGAGGGAGAGGAAGAGATGGAGAGGGAGGGGAGGGGAGGGAGAGAGGAAGAGATGGAGAGAGGAAAAGATGGAGAGGGAGGGGAGGGGAGGGAGAGAGGAAGAGATGGAGAGGGAGGAGAGAGATGGAGATAATAAGTGGTCCAAACTGCACCACTAACAGAGACTGAAGAGGAGATAGAGTCATGTCCTTGAACCAACATTCCCTCACCTTGGAAACCTGGAACCAATAATAATGTTGGATGAACATCAGACACACACACTCACTTATAAATCAGATAATTATAGTTGTCTCTCTCCCTCCCTCCTCCCAGGGGCCATCGTACTGTTTCAATCTGACCTTTGGTCTGGGGTCCAGTGGTCCTGTCCTGGGTATCCCTGGCTCTGAGCTCCAGGCAGATGTAGAGTACACCTTCAGACTGACGGTCCACAAGGAGGGAATGGCCCCAGAGTCTACTACACAGACCGTGAGTACACACACACACACACACACACACACACACACACACACACACACACACACACACACACACACACACACACACACACACACACACACACACACACACACACACACACACACACACACACACACACACACAGACAGATGAAATGTTTACCATACTATTCAGAACCCTGTTGTCTGGTAACCCTGGTATTGTTTATGCAGCAGACAGATGTTCAGCCAACACAGACTTGATGAAAAGGTTGTTGTTGCTTGTGATCCGACTCCCATAGCGACCACATTAGCATATTACCCATCGCCATTAGCCAGGCGGTGTGCTACGGAGCTCCTTACAGGCTGTTTCTCAGGCCTGTTCAGTCTGAAAGAACACCGTAAACACATGTGATTGTAGTTCCACTCTCCCACTGCTACTAACTGCTGCCTGACAGCTGACCAGGCTGTGTGTCATGGTCCCTAACACACTGAGTTGGACGTGTAAAGGGTTATGGTAAGAGGCTTGAGGTTTGGTTAGAGGGGAAAGGGAAGGGGGAAACCTAGTCAGTTGTACAACTGAATGTATTCAACTGAAATCTGTCTTCAGCATTTAACCCCAACCCCTCTGAATCAGAGAGGGAGGGCTGGTTAGGGTGGTGGTAAAGGAGGAGCGGGGTTGAGAGAGAGAGAGAGGGCTGGTTAGGGTAAGGGAAAGAGGGTGTGGGTGGGGGGGTGGGGGGGTAAAGGAGGAGGGGGGTTGAGAGAGAGGGCTGGTTAGGGTAAGGGAAAGAGGGTGGGGTGTGGGGGGGGGGTAAAGGAGGAGGGGGGTTGAGAGAGAGAGAAGGGTTAATGTTAGGTTTAAGGTAGGGACGTCCCAACAATCCCAGATAGCACTGACCTATGGTGCGATTGTAGTAAGTAGAGATTGTCTAGATCAAATCAACCTGAATCTAGCCTGGGTATCCGTCTGTTTTGTGCTAACGTTCCATGGCTCGCCTAGCTTGCTCTGCCAAACATTGGCACACGACACAGACTACAAGGAGTGGAATGTTAGCACGAAACAGGTCTGTGGATTTCAGGCTAACTTGGATGTTCCAATGGAGAGTAAAGCAGGACAGAGTAGAGCCCTGGAGAGGAAGGGAGTGTATGTCTCGGTAGAATGAAACACACCCTTCGTCTCAGAGGAGTAAATCATGATTATTTTAATGAAAAGGTCACAGGGCACAGGGACTTGCTCTGGTATATGTTTTGGGAGTTAACTGTCATTTGCTAGTCTGTAAACCAACCTACTGGCATGCTAGTCTGTAAACCAACCTACTGGCATGCTAGTCTGTAAACCAACCTACTGGCATGCTAGTCTGTAAACCAACCTACTGGCATGCTAGTCTGTAAACCAACCTACTGGCATGCTAGTCTGTAAACCAACCTACTGGCATGCTAGTCTGTAAACCAACCTACTGGCATGCTAGTCTGTAAACCAACCTACTGGCATGCTAGTCTGTAAACCAACCTACTGGCATGCTAGTCTGTAAACCAACCTACTGGCATGCTAGTCTGTAAACCAACCTACTGGCATGCTAGTCTGTAAACCAACCTACTGGCATGCTAGTCTGTAAACCAACCTACTGGCATGCTAGTCTGTAAACCAACCTACTGGCATGCTAGTCTGTAAACCAACCTACTGGCATGCTAGTCTGTAAACCAACCTACTGGCATGCTAGTCTGTAAACCAACCTACTGGCATGCTAGTCTGTAAACCAACCTACTGGCATGCTAGTCTGTAAACCAACCTACTGGCATGCTAGTCTGTAAACCAACCTACTGGCATGCTAGTCTGTAAACCAACCTACTGGCATGCTAGTCTGTAAACCAACCTACTGGCATGCTAGTCTGTAAACCAACCTACTGGCATGCTAGTCTGTAAACCAACCTACTGGCATGCTAGTCTGTAAACCAACCTACTGGCATGCTAGTCTGTAAACCAACCTACTGGCATGCTAGTCTGTAAACCAACCTACTGGCATGCTAGTCTGTAAACCAACCTACTGGCATGCTAGTCTGTAAACCAACCTACTGGCATGCTAGTCTGTAAACCAACCTACTGGCATGCTAGTCTGTAAACCAACCTACTGGCATGCTAGTCTGTAAACCAACCTACTGGCATGCTAGTCTGTAAACCAACCTACTGGCATGCTAGTCTGTAAACCAACCTACTGGCATGCTAGTCTGTAAACCAACCTACTGGCATGCTAGTCTGTAAACCAACCTACTGGCATGCTAGTCTGTAAACCAACCTACTGGCATGCTAGTCTGTAAACCAACCTACTGGCATGCTAGTCTGTAAACCAACCTACTGGCATGCTAGTCTGTAAACCAACCTACTGGCATGCTAGTCTGTAAACCAACCTACTGGCATGCTAGTCTGTAAACCAACCTACTGGCATGCTAGTCTGTAAACCAACCTACTGGCATGCTAGTCTGTAAACCAACCTACTGGCATGCTAGTCTGTAAACCAACCTACTGGCATGCTAGTCTGTAAACCAACCTACTGGCATGCTAGTCTGTAAACCAACCTACTGGCATGCTAGTCTGTAAACCAACCTACTGGCATGCTAGTCTCTCCCCCCTCCCTCTCTCTCCCCACTCGCTCTTTCTCTCAACACCCCTCCCTCTCTCTCCCCCCTCGCTCTTTCTCTCAACCCCCCTCCCTCTCTCTTTCTCTCAACCCCCCTCCCTCTCTCTTTCTCTCAACCCCCCTCCCTCTCTCTCCCCCCTCGCTCTTTCTCTCAACCCCCCTCCCTCTCTCTTTCTCTCAACCCCCTTTCCTCTCTCTCCCCCCTCTCTCTTTCTCTCAACACCCCTGCCTCTCTCTTTCTCTCAACCCCCCTCCCTCTCTCTCCTCCTCTCCCTCTCTTTCTCTGAACCCCCCCTCCCTCTCTCTCCCCCTCTCCCTCTCTCTCTCTCTCTCTCTCTCTCTCTCTCTCTGCTACTGTTATGTTAGATGGAAGGTAGAGTAGAGGGCTGCTGTGTGAAATGCATTCAGTGATTTAGGTCATATAAGTGGACTAACGAAGCAATCTTCTCTTGTCTCTGAATGGTCGTATCCCCATGGTGGAACAGTGTGTGTATAGTGTGTCTCTCCCAGGTGCTGGTCCAGAGTGGTCGTATCCCCATGGTGGAACAGTGTGTGTATAGTGTGTCTCTCCCAGGTGCTGGTCCAGAGTGGTCGTATCCCCATGGTGGAACAGTGTGTGTATAGTGTGTCTCTCCCAGGTGCTGGTCCAGAGTGGTCGTATCCCCATGGTGTAACAGTGTGTCTCTCCCAGGTGCTGGTCCAGAGTGGTCGTATCCCCATGGTCTACCTGGAGTGTGTCTCTTGTAAGGCCCGGTCCATCTTCGAGGTCAGTCAGAACTCCTATGTCTACCTGGCTGGAACCTGCACCAACTGTCACCACTTCCACCGCGGGGTAAGAAAGTGTGTGACTCACCTCTGACCCTGTGCCTTTGTATTACTTAACCACTCTGAGTCTATCAGTGTTCCCCTGTCTCAGTAAGATGAGGTCAGTGTTCCCCTGTCTCAGTAAGATGAGGTCAGTGTTCCCCTGTCTCAGTAAGATGAGGTCAGTGTTCCCCTGTCTCAGTAAGATGAGGTCTGTGTTCCCCTGTCTCAGTAAGATGAGGTCAGTGTTCCCCTGTCTCAGTGAGATGAGGTCATTGTTCCCCTGTCTCAGTAAGATGAGGTCAGTGTTCCCCTGTCTCAGTGAGATGAGGTCATTGTTCCCCTGTCTCAGTAAGATGAGGTCAGTGTTCCCCTGTCTCAGTGAGACGAGGTCAGTGTTCCCCTGTCTCAGTATGATGAGGTCAGTGTTCCCCTGTCTCAGTAAGATGAGATCAGTGTTCCCCTGTCTCAGTAAGACGAGGTCAGTGTTCCCCTGTCTCAGTAAGACGAGGTCAGTGTTCCCCTGTCTCAGTAAGACGAGGTCAGTGTTCCCCTGTCTCAGTAAGACGAGGTCAGTGTTCCCCTATCTCAGTAAGATGAGGTCAGTGTTCCCCTATCTCAGTAAGATGAGGTCAGTGTTCCCCTGTCTCAGTAAGATGAGGTCAGTGTTCCCCTGTCTCAGTGAGATGAGGTCATTGTTCCCCTGTCCCAGTAAGATGAGGTCAGTGTTCCCCTGTCTCAGTGAGATGAGGTCATTGTTCCCCTGTCTCAGTAAGATGAGGTCAGTGTTCCCCTGTCTCAGTGAGACGAGGTCAGTGTTCCCCTGTCTCAGTAAGATGAGGTCAGTGTTCCCCTGTCTGAGTAAGATGAGGTCAGTGTTCCCCTGTCTCAGTAAGATGAGGTCAGTGTTCCCCTATCTCAGTAAGATGAGGTCAGTGTTCCCCTATCTCAGTAAGATGAGGTCAGTGTTCCCCTGTCTCAGTAAGATGAGGTCAGTGTTCCCCTGTCTGAGTAAGATGAGGTCAGTGTTCCCCTGTCTCAGTAAGATGAGGTCAGTGTTCCCCTATCTCAGTAAGATGAGGTCAGTGTTCCCCTGTCTCAGTAAGATGAGGTCAGTGTTCCCCTGTCTCAGTAAGATGAGGTCAGTGTTCCCCTGTCTCAGTAAGATGAGGTCAGTGTTCCCCTATCTCAGTAAGATGAGGTCAGTGTTCCCCTGTCTCAGTAAGATGAGGTCAGTGTTCCCCTGTCTCAGTAAGATGAGGTCAGTGTTCCCCTGTCTCAGTAAGATGAGGTCAGTGTCAGATTGGAGTTGTAATATAATTACTGTAAAACAACGTGTTCAGTATGACCTGACCTCTCCTCTCTGACAACAGTTTAGACTGGAACTATCAACAGTAAAATACCTGTCACTTCCCTCTTCCTCTATATCTCTATCTCCCTCTCCCTCTCCCTCCTCTCCTCTCCTAGCGTCTTCGTAACGAAACCCTGGTCCTGGACTCCAGCAGACATTAATTATCTCTCTCCTCTCCTAGCGTCTTCGTAAGGACACCCTGGTCCTGGACTCCAGCAGACATTAATTCTCTCTCCTCCCCCGTAGCGTAACTAGACCCTGGTCCTGGACTCCAGCAGACATTAATTCTCTCTCCTCCCCCGTAGCGTTGGACGGCAGTCACCCTTCGTAACGAGACCCTGGTCCTGGACTCCAGCAGCACAACAACCGGACGTGACAGTATGAACCTGGTTCTCCGCCAGGGCTTCCTGCAAGACGGAGACTCCTACGTCTTCACCCTCCACGTAACCGACGGCAACATGGACCGCGAGGGCGTGGCGTCCATCACGCTACAGCCCAACATGCCCCCGGCGGGCGGGGAATGTGACCTCCGAGTGGGGGGAGGAGGAGAGGGGGGACCAATCAGAACACTGGTGGACAGGGTGTACTTCAACTGTTCAGGTAGACACACTCTATTCTACTCTACTATATTCTACTCTATTCTACTCTACTACATTCTACTATATTCTACTCTACTACAATCTACTCTACTCTATTCTCCTATACTCTGTACTCTACTCTACTATACTCTACTATATTATACTCGACTATATTCTACTATAATCTACTATGTTCTACTATACTCTATTCTCCCATGCTCTTTATTCTACTGAATTCTACTCTACTCTATACTCCGTACTCTACTCTATTCTCCTATACTCTATTCTACTATACTCTACTCTATTCTGCTATACTCTACTATATTCTACTCTACTAAATTCTACTATAATCTACTCTATTCTCCTATACTCTACTCTATTCTACTATGCTCTGTACTCTACTCTATTATACTATACTCTATTCCACTATACTCTACTCTTTTTTTTTACTATACTCTAACCTATTCTCCTATACTCTACTCTATTCTACAATACTCTACTATATTATAATATACTCTACTCTATTCTCCTCTACTCTATTTTCCTCTACTCTATTCTACTCTATTCTACTCTATTCTACTATAATCTACTCTATTCTCATATCCTCTATTCTACTATACTCTACTCTATTCTACTATAATCTACTCTATTCTCTTATATGCTACTCTATTCTCCTATACGCTATTCTCCTATACTCTACTCTTTTCTACTATACTCTATTCTACTACACTCTACTCTTTTCTACTATACTCTATTCTACTACACTCTACTCTTTTCTACTATACTCTATTCTACTATACTACATTCTACTCTACTCTATTATCGTATATTCTACTCTATTCTCCTATACTCTCCTCTATTCTACTATACTCTACTCTATTCTACTATAATCTACGCTAATCTCCTGTACTCTACTCTATTCTACTCTACTCTACTCTATTCTCCTATACGCTATTCTCCTATACTCTACTCTTTTCTACTATATTCTATTCTACTATACTCTACTCTTTTCTACTATACTCTATTCTATTCTATTCTCCTATACTCTACTCTATTCTACTATACTCTACTCTATTATCCTATACTCTACTCTATTCTCCTATACTCTACTCTATTATCATAAACTCTATTCTACTATACGCTACTATATTCTCCTATACTCTACTCTTTTCTACTATACTCTATTATGCGATACTCTATTCTACTCTATTCTACTCTATTCTACTGTACTCTATTCTGTTATATTCTACTATATTCTATTCTACTATACTCTACTCTACTCTTTCTACTCTACTCTTTCTACTCTACTCTATTCTCCTCTAC
>NC_092159.1:7990122-8020122 GCF_045791955.1 Oncorhynchus clarkii lewisi | reverse complement strand
CACTCCTCCCTTCCTCTCTCCTCTCCCTCCCACCCACTCCTCCCTTCCTCTCTCCTCTCCCTCCCACCACCTTCTCCCGTTCCTCTCTCTCCTCTCCCTCCCTTCCTCTCTCTCCTCTCCCTCCCTTCCTCTCTCTCCTCTCCTTCCCTCCCACTCCTCCCGTTCCTCTCTCCTCTCCCTCCCTTCCTCTCTCCTCTCCCTCCCACCCACTCCTCCCGTTCCTCTCTCCTCTCCCTCCCTTCCTCTCTCCTCTCCCTCCCACCCACTCCTCCCGTTCCTCTCTCCTCTCCCTCCCTTCTTCTCTCTCCTCTCCCTCCCACCCACTCCTCCCGTTCCTCTCCCCTATCCCTCCCTTCCCCTCTCTCCTCTCCCTCCCTCCCACTCCTCCCGTCCTCTCTCCTCTGCCTCCCTCCCACTCCTCCCGTTCCTCTCTCCTCTCCCTCCCTTCCTCTCTGTCCTCTCCCTCCCTCCCACTCCTCCCATTCCTCTCTCCTCTCCCTCCCTTCCTCTCTCTCCTCTCCCTCCCTCCCACTCCTCCCGTCCCTCTCTCCTCTCCATCCCTTCCTCTCTCCCTCCCTCCTCCCCCGCTTTCTCCTCCTCCCTCCAGGTGACCTTATCCACCAGGTAAGCCAGTCGGCCTCCCAGCAGCTCTTGTGGCCCCCCTACCCCGACCTCCAGCTGGACTCTTCCCTTCCCCAGCCTCACCAGCCCTTCCCCCCCGAGGACCACCACCTGCTTGTAGCAGCCAAGGCCTATAATCTGTCGTCGGCGCTGATGCGTATCCTGATGCACTCCCGCGTCCTTAACGAGGAACCACTGGTGCTGCGGGGGACGGAGATCGCCGCCACAGGAAAACGGGCCGACCCCCAGTCACTGTTCTGTTACCACGACGATGACTCACCGGGTAGGCGTAAGAGGTGGAGGTGGAAAGGTGTGAGTGGGGGGGGGCGTGAGAGAGGAGAGAAGGGAGGGGGTGTGTGGGGGCATGAGTGTGTGTGTGTGGTGGGGGGGTGTGTGTGTGGCGGGGGGAGGAGGTGTGTGTGGCGGGGGGGAGGGGGTGTGTGTGGCAGGGGGGAGGGGGTGTGTGTGGCGGGGGGGAGGGTGTGTGTGGTGGGGGGGGGGGGCGGAGGGGGGGGGGGTGTGTGTGGTGGGGGGGAGGAGGGGGGTGTGTGTGGCGGGGGGGAGGGGGGTGTGTGTGTGGCGGGGGGAGGGGGGGGGTGTGTGGCGGGGGGGGGGGGTGTGGCGGGGGGAGGGGGTGTGTGTGTGGCGGGGGGGAGGGTGTGTGTGGCGGGGGAGGGGGGTGTGGTGGTGGAGAACTGAATTGAAGACGTTTTTTTAATCTTAAATCACTAATGTTTTCTATTACTATTCAGTTCTATTAAATAAAGTCATTCTAATATGTTCTATTATATACAGCTCTATACTGTTGTGTTGTATTATATACAGCTCTATACTGTTGTGTTCTATTATATACAGCTCTATACTGTTGTGTTCTATTATATAAAGCTCTATACTGTTGTGTTGTATTAAACCAAGTTGTATTGGACTGTGTTCTCCCCAGAGTGCAGACGGTTCTCCATCCCCAGAGCCTTCAACAACAGTCTGAGCAGAGCAGCTACCAGCGTGGTACAACTCATGTTCCAGGTGAGTGTGTGTGTGTGTGTGTGTGTGTGTGTGTGTGTGTGTGTGTGTGTGTGTGTGTGTGTGTGTGTGTGTGTGTGTGTGTGTGTGTGTGTGTGAGAGAGTGACTCTCCGTCAAAGTACCCATGTACACATTCATCAAGTCATCATAGATGTGTATTCCTTCATACTTGTTTTAATCTCCCTCCCTCCGTCCCTCCCTCCCATCCTCCCATCCTCCCATCCTCCCTCCCTCCCTCTCTCCCTCCCTCCCTCCCTCCCTCCCATCCTTCCTCCCTCCCCATCTCTCCCCTCTCCAGGTGGAGCCCAACCCGTTCCCCTTTAACTTTGTGGCTAACTACACAGTCAGTACCGAGGTATGGACTTGTTTCTTATTTATTTATACTGTCTGTATGATGTGTTTTCTATTATGGAGGATTCATGATGTTGATATCAATGTCTTCTAATCTATTCTAATCCTAATTCTAATCAATCCTATTCTAATCCTAATTCTAATCAATCCTATTCTAATCCTAATTCTAATCAATCCTAATATAATCCTAATTCTAATCAATCCTATTCTAATCCTAATTCTAATCAATCCTAATATAATCCTAATTCTAATCAATCCTATTCTAATCCTAATTCTAATCAATCCTAATCTAATCCTAATTCTAATCAATCCTAATCTAATCCTAATTCTAATCAACCCTAATCTAATCCTAATTGTAATCAATCCTAATCCTAATTGTAATCAATCCTAATCTATTCTAATCCTAATTCTATTCTAATCCTAATTCTAATCAATCCTAATGTATTCTAATCCTAATTGTAATCCATCATCTATTCTAATCCTAATTGTAATCAATCCTAATTCTATTCTAATCCTAATTCTAATCAATCCTAATCTATTCTAATCCTAATTCTATTCTAATCCTAATCTACTATAGGTGGCCTCCATGGAGTTCCGGGCAGAGAACGGTTCCCAGATTCCAATCTCAGACCTCGACGACAACCAAGCCATCACCGTTGCCGTGAACAATGGCAGCGCCACCGACAGCAATGGGGCAGGGGTGACGGGAGTCCCTTTAGCCAGGGCCATTAACGTGAGCCGGTGTGACTCTGTCATCGTACGGGTCAGCGCCGGTAACTCCAACCAGCAGGCCGGACTGTTCATCCAACTCAACTTCACCACCCTGGACGGTAAGAATCATAGGAATAGAATCACAATAGACACAGAATCACAATAGAATCACAATAAAAACAGAATCACAATAGAAATAGAATCACAATAGAAACAGAATCACAATAGAAATAGAATCACAATAGAAATAGAATCACAATAGAAACACAATATAAATAGATTCAGACTAGAATCACAATAGACATAGATTCACACTAGAATCACAATATAAAAAGAATGACAATAGAAATAGAATCACAATATAAATAGAATCACACTAGAATCACAATAGGAATATAATCACAATAGAAATAGAATCACAATAGAAATAGAATCACAATAGAAATAGAATCCCAACATAAATAGAATCATAATAGAAACACAATATAAATAGATTCAGACTAGAATCACAATAGACATAGATTCACACTAGAATCACAATATAAAAAGAATGACAATAGAAATAGAATCACAATATAAATAGAATCACACTAGAATCACAATAGGAATATAATCACAATAGAAATAGAATCACAATAGAAATAGAATCACAATAGAAATAGAATCACACTAGAATCACAATAGGAATAGAATCACAATATAAACATAATCACAATATAAATAGAATCACAATAGAATCACAATATAAATAGAATCACAATATAAATAGAATCACAATAGGAACAGCATCACAATAGGAACAGAATCACAATAGACATAGATTCACACTAGAATCACAATATAAAAAGAATGACAATAGAAATAGAATCACAATAGGAATAGAATCACACTAGAATCACAATAGGAATATAATCACAATATAAATAGAATCACAATAGGAATAGAATCACAATATAAATAGAATCCCAATAGAAAAATAATCAATAGAAACAGAATCACAATATAATCACAATATAGAATCACAATAGGAATAGAATCACAATAGAAATGGAATCACAATATAAATAGAATCACATTAGAAGCATAATCACAATATAATCACTATATAAATATAATCACAATAGGAATATAGTCACAATAGAAACAGAATCACAATATAATCACAATAGAAACAGCATCACAATAGAAACAGAATGACGATATACATAGAATCACAATAGGAACAGCATCACAATAGGAATAGAATCACAATAGGAACAGCATCACAATAGGAACAGCATCACAATAGGAACAGATTCACAATAGAAACAGCATCACAATAGAAACATAATCACAATAGAAACAGAATGACGATATACATAGAATCACAATAGGAACAGCATCACAATAGGAACAGAATCACAATAGGAACAGCATCACAATAGGAACAGCATCACAATAGGAACAGAATCACAATAGGAACAGCATCACAATAGGAACAGCATCACAATAGGAACAGCATCACAATAGGAACAGCATCACAATAGGAACAGATTCGCAGTATAAATATAATCACAATATAATACCTATTCCCGCTTTAGCTGTACCTCTTTATAGTAAGTTTGCAGGGTATGTGGGACTAAATTGTATTTTTCAATTGCCAAATCAAGTCAAATAAGTTAATTGACATTTTTGGGATATCAATAAAGTTGTATTGAATTGAATAGTGTATAGGGGCAGTATTTAGGGGATGTACAGAGAGGGGGTAAGCTCACTCCTGTCCCCTACTCCTCTCCAGACGGGGTGTGGTCAGAGGGGAGCGAGGCGGACCCCTCCATCATGACCTACCTCCACTCCTCCAACTGGCCCAACGAGTTCAACTTCACAGACAGGAAACGCATCACACTCAGCATGACCAGGGGGCGGGACCTGGACCACAGGAAGTACACCTTCTTCCTGTCCCCAGAGTGAGTGGTTGCCACAGTGATATGGAATGAGTCAATGTTCCTTCTATGGACTGCCACGCAGAATTAATATCAGCCCGCGCAGAGAAGCACAAGACAGAACCTCAACTTTCTAGTTTTCCCCGTTAACACTATCAACGTTTCCCTGTGAGAATTGTGCTTGAATCAACGCAATATTAGCCACTTTCAATGTAACATACCGAAACAAACTGAACTATGGAAGACTTAGTGTGCAAAACTAACTGTGAAAGATATTTTGTTGTATGCAGAACGCATCGGAGTAGGATTCTATTGCATCGACACACACTACTCTATACAGACCGGTGGGCAATAACCAATCAGAGCTGCAGTAGGCCTATATTCAAATAGGCCATTGCCATATATGGATCTGTGCCATTCACTTTGAACTGGACTGTGTTTACAGCATGAGCGGTCGTGGGTAGATGCACTTGTCTTGAGATCAAAGCGAGAGCTGCATGTAGGGATGAGTGCACATTTGTTCATATTCTTTGCTCGTTGGTGAGTTATCAGCCCAGTTATAGATCAGTTGTAGTCAGCAGTGGGGGAGTGGTTGTTTCCTACAAGACACAACACGTGTGCATTTCTAGACATCATTTGAAAAGTGACTCTGGTAAAGAGCTTTTTTGTCTTAAAGGGGCAGTGTTGTATTTTGAGACATGCTTGAATAAGCTAAGTAGCCAATCGGCAGAGGGAAGCATAATTAGTCTGATTCTCTGTCATAATGGGATGAGAATAATAATGCATTCTATTTCAGAAAGTGGTTTCTTTCACCAAACGACTCAACAACATTGTCAGTCGCCTCCTTGTCTAAAGGACAAGTGGATTAACAGGTTCATGTCAACAAGCCCTGAATGTGTTTTTCAAACGTCTCATAGAATGTAGCCTACATTGAACACCACACATTGGCTGCTACTGTAGGCTGAATGATAGAACAGCTATTTCCATGTTAAAATATTATGGGATGCATTTTCCCCATTGTTTTTGATGGTAGGCTCCTCTGGTAGTCCTACATTATGATCAAATAGCCACAGTAGCCTACTTGACCACTGTTAAAACTGTAACTTAAAGCTGGTACAGCCTCAGTGTTCACAGTAAATCTGTAACTTAAAGCTGGTACAGACTCAGTGTTCACAGTAAATCTGTAACTTAAAGCTGGTACAGACTCAGTGTTCACAGTAAAACTGTAACTTAGTGGGTACAGCCTCAGTGTTCACAGTAAAACTGTAACTTAAAGCTGGTACAGCCTCAGTGTTCACAGTAAAACTGTAACTTAAAGCTGGTAGAGCCTCAGTGTTCACAGTAAAACTGTAACTTAAAGCTGGTAGAGCCTCAGTGTTCACAGTAAATCTGTAACTTAAAGCTGGTACAGACTCAGTGTTCACAGTAAAACTGTAACTTAGTGGGTACAGCCTCAGTGTTCACAGTAAAACTGTAACTTAAAGCTGGTACAGCCTCAGTGTTCACAGTAAAACTGTAACTTAAAGCTGGTACAGCCTCAGTGTTCACAGTAAAACTGTAACTTAAAGCTGGTACAGCCTCAGTGTTCACAGTAAAACTGTAACTTAAAGCTGGTAGAGCCTCAGTGTTCACAGTAAAACTGTAACTTAAAGCTGGTACAGCCTCAGTGTTCACAGTAAAACTGTAACTTAAAGCTGGTACAGCCTCAGTGTTCACAGTAAAACTGTAACTTAAAGCTGGTACAGCCTCAGTGTTCACAGTAAAACTGTAACTTAAAGCTGGTACAGCCTCAGTGTTCACAGTAAAACTGTAACTTAAAGCTGGTAGAGCCTCAGTGTTCACAGTAAAACTGTAACTTAAAGCTGGTACAGCCTCAGTGTTCACAGTAAAACTGTAACTTAAAGCTGGTACAGCCTCAGTGTTCACAGTAAAACTGTAACTTAAAGCTGGTACAGCCTCAGTGTTCACAGTAAAACTGTAACTTAAAGCTGGTAGAGCCTCAGTGTTCACAGTAAAACTGTAACTTAAAGCTGGTAGAGCCTCAGTGTTCACAGTAAATCTGTAACTTAAAGCTGGTACAGACTCAGTGTTCACAGTAAAACTGTAACTTAGTGGGTACAGCCTCAGTGTTCACAGTAAAACTGTAACTTAAAGCTGGTACAGCCTCAGTGTTCACAGTAAAACTGTAACTTAAAGCTGGTACAGCCTCAGTGTTCACAGTAAAACTGTAACTTAAAGCTGGTACAGCCTCAGTGTTCACAGTAAAACTGTAACTTAAAGCTGGTAGAGCCTCAGTGTTCACAGTAAAACTGTAACTTAAAGCTGGTACAGCCTCAGTGTTCACAGTAAAACTGTAACTTAAAGCTGGTACAGCCTCAGTGTTCACAGTAAAACTGTAACTTAAAGCTGGTACAGCCTCAGTGTTCACAGTAAAACTGTAACTTAAAGCTGGTACAGCCTCAGTGTTCACAGTAAAACTGTAACTTAAAGCTGGTAGAGCCTCAGTGTTCACAGTAAAACTGTAACTTAAAGCTGGTACAGCCTCAGTGTTCACAGTAAAACTGTAACTTAAAGCTGGTACAGCCTCAGTGTTCACAGTAAAACTGTAACTTAAAGCTGGTACAGCCTCAGTGTTCACAGTAAAACTGTAACTTAAAGCTGGTACAGCCTCAGTGTTCACAGTAAAACTGTAACTAAAAGCTGGTACAGCCTCAGTGTTCACAGTAAAACTGTAACTTAAAGCTGGTACAGCCTCAGTGTTCACAGTAAAACTGTAACTTAAAGCTGGTAGAGCCTCAGTGTTCACAGTAAAACTGTAAATTAAAGCTGGTACAGCCTCAGTGTTCACAGTAAAACTGTAACTTAAAGCTGGTACAGCCTCAGTGTTCACAGTAAATCTGTAACTTAAAGCTGGTACAGCCTCAGTGTTCACAGTAAATCTGTAACTTAGTGGGTACAGCCTCAGTGTTCACAGTAAAACTGTAACTTAAAGCTGGTACAGCCTCAGTGTTCACAGTAAATCTGTAACTTAAAGCTGGTACAGCCTCAGTGTTCACAGTAAAACTGTAACTTAAAGCTGGTACAGCCTCAGTGTTCACAGTAAAACTGTAACTTAAAGCTGGTAGAGCCTCAGTGTTCACAGTAAAACTGTAACTTAAAGCTGGTAGAGCCTCAGTGTTCACAGTAAATCTGTAACTTAAAGCTGGTACAGACTCAGTGTTCACAGTAAAACTGTAACTTAGTGGGTACAGCCTCAGTGTTCACAGTAAAACTGTAACTTAAAGCTGGTACAGCCTCAGTGTTCACAGTAAAACTGTAACTTAAAGCTGGTACAGCCTCAGTGTTCACAGTAAAACTGTAACTTAAAGCTGGTACAGCCTCAGTGTTCACAGTAAAACTGTAACTTAAAGCTGGTAGAGCCTCAGTGTTCACAGTAAAACTGTAACTTAAAGCTGGTACAGCCTCAGTGTTCACAGTAAAACTGTAACTTAAAGCTGGTACAGCCTCAGTGTTCACAGTAAAACTGTAACTTAAAGCTGGTACAGCCTCAGTGTTCACAGTAAAACTGTAACTTAAAGCTGGTACAGCCTCAGTGTTCACAGTAAAACTGTAACTTAAAGCTGGTAGAGCCTCAGTGTTCACAGTAAAACTGTAACTTAAAGCTGGTAGAGCCTCAGTGTTCACAGTAAATCTGTAACTTAAAGCTGGTACAGACTCAGTGTTCACAGTAAAACTGTAACTTAGTGGGTACAGCCTCAGTGTTCACAGTAAAACTGTAACTTAAAGCTGGTACAGCCTCAGTGTTCACAGTAAAACTGTAACTTAAAGCTGGTACAGCCTCAGTGTTCACAGTAAAACTGTAACTTAAAGCTGGTACAGCCTCAGTGTTCACAGTAAAACTGTAACTTAAAGCTGGTAGAGCCTCAGTGTTCACAGTAAAACTGTAACTTAAAGCTGGTACAGCCTCAGTGTTCACAGTAAAACTGTAACTTAAAGCTGGTACAGCCTCAGTGTTCACAGTAAAACTGTAACTAAAAGCTGGTACAGCCTCAGTGTTCACAGTAAAACTGTAACTTAAAGCTGGTACAGCCTCAGTGTTCACAGTAAAACTGTAACTTAAAGCTGGTAGAGCCTCAGTGTTCACAGTAAAACTGTAAATTAAAGCTGGTACAGCCTCAGTGTTCACAGTAAAACTGTAACTTAAAGCTGGTACAGCCTCAGTGTTCACAGTAAATCTGTAACTTAAAGCTGGTACAGCCTCAGTGTTCACAGTAAATCTGTAACTTAGTGGGTACAGCCTCAGTGTTCACAGTAAAACTGTAACTTAAAGCTGGTACAGCCTCAGTGTTCACAGTAAATCTGTAACTTAAAGCTGGTACAGCCTCAGTGTTCACAGTAAAACTGTAACTTAAAGCTGGTACAGCCTCAGTGTTCACAGTAAAACTGTAACTTAAAGCTGGTACAGCCTCAGTGTTCACAGTAAAACTGTAACTTAAAGCTGGTACAGCTTCAGTGTTCACAGTAAAACTGCAACTTAAAGCTGGTACAGCCTCAGTGTTTACAGTAAAACTGTAACTTAAAGCTGGTACAGCCTCAGTGTTCACAGTAAAACTGTAACTTAAAGCTGGTACAGCCTTAGTGTTCACAGTAAACACGCTCAGCAGACCTGAAACTCAGTGCAGAGAGCAGTTAGAGGGAACAGTGGTCGTGACCCTACTATGAATATTACACATTGCTGTATCCAGGCACTGCCCTTGGGGCTTGTTACTTTATTGTATCTCTCTTTCTCTTTATTTCTCTCTCTTTCTCTGTCTCTCTGTCTCTGTCTGTCTAAGTGGTCTCTCTCTGTCTCTGTCTCGCTTGTCTGTCTAAGTGGTCTCTCTCTGTCTCTGTCTCTCTTGTCTGTCTAAGTGGTCTCTCTCTGTCTCTTTCGTCTGTCTAAGCGGTCTCGCTCTGTCTCTCTCGTCTGTCTAAGCGGTCTCTCTCTGTCTCTCTCGTCTGTCTAAGTGGTCTCTCTCTGTCTCTCTCGTCTGTCTAAGCGGTCTCTCTCTGTCTCTCTCTGTCTCTCTGGTCTGTCTAAGTGGTCTCTCTCTGTGTCTCTCGTCTGTCTAAGTGGTCTCTCTCTGTCTCTTTCGTCTGTCTAAGCGGTCTCGCTCTGTCTCTCTCGTCTGTCTAAGCGGTCTCTCTCTATCTCTCTCGTCTGTCTAAGCGGTCTCTCTGTCTCTCTCGTCTGTCTAAGCGGTCTCTCTCTGTCTCTCTCGTCTGTCTAAGTGGTCTCCCTCATCTGTCTAAGTGGTCTCTCTCTGTCTCTCTCGTCTGTCTAAGTGGTCTCTCTCTGTCTCTCTCGTCTGTCTAAGTGGTCTCCCTCATCTGTCTAAGTGGTCTCTCTCTGTCTCTCTCGTCTGTCTAAGTGGTCTCCCTCATCTGTCTAAGTGGTCTCTCTCTGTCTCTCTCGTCTGTCTAAGTGGTCTCCCTCATCTGTCTAAGTGGTCTCTCTCTGTCTCTCTCGTCTGTCTAAGTGGTCTCTCTCATCTGTCTAAGCGGTCTCTCTCTGTCTCTCTCGTCTGTCTAAGCGGTCTCTCTCTGTCTCTCTCATCTGTCTAAGCGGTCTCTCTCTGTCTCTCTCGTCTGTCTAAGCGGTCTCTCTCTGTCTCTCTCGTCTGTCTAAGCGGTCTCTCTCTGTCTCTCTCATCTGTCTAAGCGGTCTCTCTCTGTCTCTCTCGTCTGTCTAAGTGGTCTCTCTCTGTCTCTCTCGTCTGTCTAAGTGGTCTCCCTCATCTGTCTAAGCGGTCTCTCTCTGTCTCTCTCGTCTGTCTAAGTGGTCTCTCTCTCTGTCTCTCGTCTGTCTAAGTGGTCTCCCTCATCTTTCTAAGTGGTCTCTCTCTGTCTCTCTCGTCTGTCTAAGCGGTCTCTCTTCTCTGGATGTCTTATGTTAAGTCATGAGATGAACTTCCTCTTGTCAAGAGAGTGAAACACTTCAGTAGAGACTACTGTAAATGCTGTGTATTACATGTCAACTGGCAGCCATTTTACTCAGATCTAACCAACCACCCCTCTCTCTTCTCCGGTTGCCCAGGTCCCATGACACGACCCTGGACTACTATGTCAACGTGACAACGGGCTGTACCACTGACTCCCCCAGCGCGGGGGTGCGTCTGGAGGTGGGTGTTTGTTAAAACTTAAATGTATAACTCATTGGCGCTTAGAGTCAGTGTCACATTATAAAGGACGTTATAAAGCATTATACGTACACCTACAGGACAGTTTATTAGGTACACCACCCTGTTCAGGAAGATGGTTAACTCCTACAGGACAGTTTATTAGGTACACCACCCTGTTCAGGAAGATGGTTAACTCCTACAGGACAGTTTATTAGGTACACCACCCTGTTCAGGAAGATGGTTAACACCTACAGGACAGTTTATTAGGTACACCACCCTGTTCAGGAAGATGGTTAACTCCTACAGACAGTGATCCACCTGTCCAGGGCTTGATATAACGCAGGCAGACAGGCATCGAGGCATTCAGTTACTGTTCCATTGAACGTTACAATGGACAAAACTAGTGACCTAAGAGACTCTGAGTGTGGTTTGATCGTTGGTGCCAGGTACGCCGGATCCAGTGTCTCAGAAACGTCCTCCCTCCTGGGCTTTTCACACATGACAGTCTAGGGTTTCCCAAGAATGATGTGTGAAGAATGAACACAAAACATCCAGTCAGCGGCAGTCCTGTGGGTGAAAACGGCTCGTTGATGAGAGAAGTCGAAAGAGAATGGCAAGAATCGTGCAAGCGAACATTCAGGGCCACGAACAGACAAATGACGACACAATACGACAGTGTTGTGCAGAACGGCATCTCAGAAAACACAACTCATCGATCCTTGTCCCGGATTGGCCAATACAGCAGACGACCACACCGGGTTCCACTCCTATCAGCTAAAAACAAGAAGAAGCGTCTCCAGTGGGCAGGCCATCACCAACACTGGACAGCTGACCCATCCTGCCTGGTGGCGGTGGTGTACTGGTGTGGGTAATGTTTTCCTAGCACACGTTAGGTCTCTTGATACCAACTGAGCACCGATGGAACGCCACAGCCAATCAGAATGTTGTTGCTGACCAAACCAATGTACCACCGTCCAATCTGCAGCAACTGTGTAACGCCATCGCGTCAGCATGAACTAGCATCCCTGTGGAACGTCCCCGACACCTTGTAGAATCCATGACCCGAAGAATTTGGGGTGTTCTGGAGGTAAAAGGGTGGGGGTCCGACCGGGTACTAGATGGGTGTACCTAATAAACTATCCGGTGAGTGTATGTACTTGATAGAATCTGTTGTTAAACAAGCTCTCTAAGAAGGAAACCAAGTGTTGACTTGAGTTGAAATCCCTGACCTTCCCTTCTAAATATCTCTCTGACTCATTCCGTCCCTTCTCTAGGTGGGTGTGTTTACGTCCCTGTGCCAGTACTTCAGCGAGAGCACCAAGCTGTGGCGTACGGACGGCATGGTGCCACTGGCAGAGACTAATGCCAGCCGGGCCGTCTGCAGCACCCGGCACCTCACAGCCTTCGCTGCCAGTCTCTTCGTTCCACCTGATGCTGTCACCTTCATACGGCCTGTAAGTAGAGGCTGCAGGTAGCCTAGTGGTTAGAGTGTAGAGGCTGCAGGTAGCCTAGTGTTTAGAGTGTAGAGGCTGCAGGTAGCCTAGTGTTTAGAGTGTAGAGGAGGCAGGTAGCCTAGTGGTTAGAGTGTAGAGGCTGCAGGTAGCCTAGTGGTTAGAGTGTAGGGGCGGCAGGTAGCCTAGTGGTTAGAGTGTAGGGGCTGCAGGTAGCCTAGTGGTTAGAGTGTAGGGGCGGCAGGTAGCCTAGTGGTTAGAGTGTAGGGGCTGCAGGTAGCCTAGTGGTTAGAGTGTAGGGGCGGCAGGTAGCCTAGTGGTTAGAGTGTAGAGGCTGCAGGTAGCCTAGTGTTTAGAGTGTAGAGGAGGCAGGTAGCCTAGTGGTTAGAGTGTAGAGGCTGCAGGTAGCCTAGTGGTTAGAGTGTAGGGGCTGCAGGTAGCCTAGTGGTTAGAGTGTAGGGGCGGCAGGTAGCCTAGTGGTTAGAGTGTAGGGGCTGCAGGTAGCCTAGTGGTTAGAGTGTAGGGGCTGCAGGTAGCCTAGTGGTTAGAGTGTAGGGGCGGCAGGTAGCCTAGTGGTTAGAGTGTAGGGGCTGCAGGTAGCCTAGTGGTTAGAGTGTAGGGGCGGCAGGTAGCCTAGTGGTTAGAGTGTAGGGGCTGCAGGTAGCCTAGTGATTAGAGTGTAGGGGCTGCAGGTAGCCTAGTGGTTAGAGTGTAGGGGCTGCATGTAGCCTAGTGATTAGAGTGTAGGGGCTGCATGTAGCCTAGTGGTTAGAGTGTAGGGGCGGCAGGTAGCCTAGTGGTTAGAGTGTAGGGGCGGCAGGTAGCCTAGTGGTTAGAGTGTAGGGGCTGCAGGAAGCCTAGTGGTTAGAGTGTAGGGGCGGCAGGTAGCCTAGTGGTTAGAGTGTAGGGGCTGCAGGTAGCCTAGTGATTAGAGTGTAGGGGCTGCATGTAGCCTAGTGGTTAGAGTGTAGGGGCGGCAGGTAGCCTAGTGGTTAGAGTGTAGGGGCTGCAGGTAGCCTAGTGATTAGAGTGTAGGGGCTGCATGTAGCCTAGTGGTTAGAGCGTTCGGCCAGTAACCTAAAGGTTGTAGATCGAATCCCCGAGCTGACAAGGTAAAAATCTGTTGTTCTGCCCTGAGCAAGGCAGTTAACCCACTGTTCCCCGGTAGGCCGTCATTGTAAATAATAATTTGTTCTTAACTGACTTGCCTAGTTAAATAAAGCTTAAAGGTTTTTTTTTTTAAAGTAGAGATATACCTGATAATACACACACACCTGATAATACACACACACCTGATAATACACACACACCTGATAATACACACACACCTGATAATACACACACAGATGGCGCCGACAGAGATGGTCGCCTCGCTTCTAGTCCTTAGGAAACTATGCAGTATTTTGTTTTTTTTATATATTATTTCTTACATTATCAGCTCAGAAAATCTTAAGTGTTATTATTCATTCAGCCGGGAAGAACTATTGGATATCAGAGCGACGTCAACTTATCTACGTTATGACCAGGAATACGACTTTCCCAAAGTGGATCCTTTTGTTCGGTTCACCACCCAGGACATTGGATCTAATCCCAGAGGCCGACCCAAAACAACGTCGCCGCAGAAGAGGAAGACGGAGCTGCCTCTCACCGCTTCGGAGTATATTACTCAACAGTGTCTAGTCTCTAGACAACAAGGTAGACGAAATTCGAGCAAGGGTTGCCTTCCAGAGAGACATCAGAGACTGTAACATTCTCTGTTTCAAGGAAACATGGCTCACTCGGGATATGTTGTTGGTGTCTGTACAGCCACTGGGAAACTGTAGATAGTTGGCAGTGTAGTTATTCCCTACCGCAAAGCAATCAAGCAAACGATATGTCGGTATAGGGACAAAATAGAGTCGCAATTCAACGGCTCAGAAACTAGATGTATGTGGCAGGGTCTACAGGCAGTTACGGACTACAAAAATAAAACCAGCCACATCGCGGACACTGACGTCTTGCTTCCAGACAAACTAAACACCTTCTTTGCCCGCTTTGAGGATAATACATTGCCACCGATGCGACCCCATACCAAGGACTGCAGGCCTCCCCTCTCCTTCTCCGTGGCCGTTGTGAGTAAGACATGTACACGTGTTAACCCTCCCAAAGCTACTGGCCCCAGAGCATGCCCAGACCAGCTGGCTGATGTGTTTACGGACATATTCAATCTCTCCCTATCCCAGTCTGCTGTCCCCACATGCTTCAAGATGGAAGCTTGTTCCTGTACCCAAGAAAGCAAAGATAACTGAACTAAATGACTATCGCCCCATAGCACTCACTTCTGTCATCATGAAGTGCTTTGAGAGACTAGTCAAGGATCATATCACCACCACCTTACCTGCCACCCTAGACCCAGGGGTGGAAAGACCTTGGATCATTGTTACTCTAACTTCCGCGACGCATATAAGGCCCTGCCCCGCCCTCCTTTCGGAAAAGCTGACCACGACTCCATTTTGTTGATCCCTGCCTACAGACAGAAACTAAAACAAGAGGCTCCCACGCTGAGGTCTGTCCAACGCTGGTCCGACCAAGCTGACTCCACACTCCAAGACTGCTTCCATCACGTGGACTGGGAGATGTTTCGTATTGCGTCAGATAACAACATTGACGAATACGCTGATTCGGTGTGCGAGTTCATTAGAACGTGCGTTGAAGATGTCGTTCCCATAGCAACGATTAAAACATTCCCTAACCAGAAACCGTGGATTGATGGCAGCATTCGTGTGAAACTGAAAGCGCGAACCACTGCTTTTAATCAGGGCAAGGTGTCTGGTAACATGACCGAATACAAACAGTGCAGCTATTCCCTCCGCAAGGCTATCAAACAAGCTAAGCGCCAGTACAGAGACAAAGTAGAATCTCAGTTCAACGGCTCAGACACAAGAGGCATGTGGCTGGGTCTACAGTCAATCACGGACTACAGGAAGAAATCCAGCCCAGTCACGGACCAGGATGTCTTGCTCCCAGGCAGACTAAATAACTTTTTTGCCCGCTTTGAGGACAATACAGTGCCACTGACACGGCCTGCAACGAAAACATGCGGTCTCTCCTTTAAACGTGTTAACCCTCGCAAGGCTGCAGGCCCAGACGGCATCCCCAGCCGCGCCCTCAGAGCATGCGCAGACCAGCTGGCCGGTGTGTTTACGGACATATTCAATCAATCCCTATACCAGTCTGCTGTTCCCACATGCTTCAAGAGGGCCACCATTGTTCCTGTTCCCAAGAAAGCTAAGGTAACTGAGCTAAACGACTACCGCCCCGTAGCACTCACATCCGTCATCATGAAGTGCTTTGAGAGACTAGTCAAGGACCATATCACCTCCACCCTACCTGACACCCTAGACCCACTCCAATTTGCTTACCGCCCAAATAGGTCCACAGACGATGCAATCTCAACCACACTGCACACTGCCCTAACCCATCTGGACAAGAGGAATACCTATGTGAGAATGCTGTTCATCGACTACAGCTCGGCATTCAACACCATAGTACCCTCCAAGCTCGTCATCAAGCTCGAGACCCTGGGTCTCGACCCCGCCCTGTGCAACTGGGTACTGGACTTCCTGACAGGCCGCCCCCAGGTGGTGAGGGTAGGCAACAACATCTCCTCCCCGCTGATCCTCAACACTGGGGCCCCACAAGGGTGCGTTCTGAGCCCTCTCCTGTACTCCCTGTTCACCCACGACTGCGTGGCCACGCACGCCTCCAACTCAATCATCAAGTTTGCGGACGACACAACAGTGGTAGGCTTGATTACCAACAACGACGAGACGGCCTACAGGGAGGAGGTGAGGGCCCTCGGAGTGTGGTGTCAGGAAAATAACCTCACACTCAACGTCAACAAGACTAAGGAGATGATTGTGGACTTCAGGAAACAGCAGAGGGAACACCCCCCTATCCACATCGATGGAACAGCAGTGGAGAGGGTAGCAAGTTTTAAGTTCCTCGGCATACACATCACAGACAAACTGAATTGGTCCACTCACACAGACAGCATTGTGAAGAAGGCGCAGCAGCGCCTCTTCAACCTCAGGAGGCTGAAGAAATTCGGCTTGTCACCAAAAGCACTCACAAACTTCTACAGATGCACAATCGAGAGCATCCTGGCGGGCTGTATCACCGCCTGGTATGGCAACTGCACCGCCCTCAACCGTAAGGCTCTCCAGAGGGTAGTGAGGTCTGCACAACGCATCACCGGGGGCAAACTACCTGCCCTCCAGGACACCTACACCACCCGATGTCACAGGAAGGCCATAAAGATCATCAAGGACATCAACCACCCGAGCCACTGCCTGTTCACCCCGCTATCATCCAGAAGGCGAGGTCAGTACAGGTGCATCAAAGCTGGGACCGAGAGACTGAAAAACAGCTTCTATCTCAAGGCCATCAGACTGTTAAACAGCCACCACTAACACTGAGTGGCTGCTGCCAACACACTGACACTGACTCAACTCCAGCCACTTTAATAATGGGAATTGATGGGAAATGATGTAAATATATCACTAGCCACTTTAAACAATGCTACCTTATATAATGTTACTTACCCTACATTATTCATCTCATATGCATACGTATATACTGTACTCTATATCATCGACTGTATCCTTATGTAATACATGTATCACTAGCCACTTTAAACTATGCCACTTTGTTTACATACTCATCTCATTTGTACATACTGTACTCGATACCATCTACTGTATCTTGCCTATGCTGCTCTGTACCATCACTCATTCATATATCCTTATGTACATATTCTTTATCCCCTTACACTGTGTACAAGACAGTAGTTTTGGAATTGTTAGTTAGATTACTTGTTATTACTGCATTGTCAGAACTAGAAGCACAAGCATTTCGCTACACTCGCATTAACATCTGCGTGGCCATGCACACCTCCAACTCAATCATCAAGTTTGTAGACGACACAACAGTGGTAGGCTTGATTACCAACAACGACGAGACGGCCTACAGGGAGGAGGTGAGGGCCCTCGGAGTGTGGTGTCAGGAAAACAACCTCTCACTCAACGTCAACAAAACAAAGGACATGATCGTGGACTTCAGGAAACAGCAGAGGGAGCACGCCCATATCCACATCGATGGGACCGCAGTGGAGAAGGTGGAATGTTTTAAGTTCCTCGGCGTACACATCACGGACAAACTGAAATGGTCCACCCACACAGACAGTGTAGTGAAGAAGGCGCAACAGCGCCTCTTGAACCTCAGGAGGCTGAAGAAATTTGGCTTGCACAACGCATCACCGGGGGTGCCCTCCAGGACACCTACAGCACCCGTTCTCACAGGAAGGACAAAAAGATCATCAAGGACAACAACCACCCGAGCCACTGCCTGTTCACCCCGCTATCATCCAGAAGGCGAGGTCAGTACAGGTGCATCAAAGCAGGGACCGAGAGACTGAAAAACAGCCTCTATCTCAAGGTCATCAGACTGCTAAACAGCCACCACTAACACAGAGACAGACATACAGACTCAAATCATTGGCCACTTTAATAAATGGATCACTAGTCACTTTAAATAATGTTTACATATTTTTTATTTTACCTTTATTTAACTAGGCAAGTCAGTTAAGAACAAATTCTTATTTTCAATGACAGCCTAGTGGGTTAACTGCCTTGTTCAGGGGCAGAATGACAGATTTGTACCTTGTCAGCTCGGGGATTTGAACTTGCAACCTTCCTACTAGTCCAACGCTCTAACCACTAGGCTACGCTGCCGCCCCATTACTCATTTTATACCATCTATTGCATCTTGCCTTTGCCGCTACATGTACGTATTCTCATTCCATCCCTTCAGATGTGTGTGTATCAGGTAGTTGTTGTGGAAGTGTTAGATTACTTGTTAGATATCACTGCACTGTCGGAACTAGAAGCATTTCGCTACACTCGCGTTAACATCTGCTAACCATGTGACCAATAACATGTGATTTATGTTGACGCATCTGATCCAAGCCAACCGCCTGAGGAAACACACTGTAATGTTACGATGCCCTACTGTGAAATCAGCTGACTTTCACACACACACACACACACACACACATCTTCTCCCACTCTTCTCTCCTCTCGTCCTTTAGGAGCGTGGGGTTCCCAGCCTCGTGGTGTTGTTGACGTGTGTGGTGGGGTTGCTGTGTTACGCCGTGGCGGCGGCCATCTTGCATAAACTGGACCAGCTGGACCTGAGGAGGGCGGGGACGGTGCCGCTCTGTGGACACGACGGAACATTCAAGTACGAGGTGCAGGTCAAGACCGGCTTCGGCCGCGGGGCAGGTGAGAAGGCAAAGGTTACGGATTCAAAATAAATTAGACTTTTAATCAATTAGACTTTTATTCACAAAGTGCAGAAACGTATCACATCATTATTACATGCGGTGTATATCTAACTCCTCCCCCTGTCTGCTAGGCACGTCGGCACATGTAGGCATCAGTGTGTACGGCTGTGAGGGGCGTAGCGGGCATCGACACCTGGACAGCCCCGGGGCCTTCGCACGTAACGGACTGGACATCTTCCACATCGCCACGGAAACTAGCCTGGGCAGCGTCTGGAAGATCCGCGTCTGGCACGACAACAAGGGTAGGAGGACACACACACACTAACACACACACACACACACACATACACACTAACACACACACTAACACACATGGAGGTACTTTGGATTTTTGAAAAGCATGTTACAAGTACAATGTCATATTATTATTCATATTAGTATTATTATTCATATTAGTAGTATTATTCATAGTACTATTCATATTATTATCATTATTCATAGTATTATTCATATTATTATCATTATTCATATTAGTATTATTATTCATAGTACTATTCATATTATTATCATTATTCATAGTACTATTCATATTATTATCATTATTCATAGTATTATTCATATGATTATCATTATTCATATTAGTAGTATTATTCATATTAGTATTATTATTCATATTAATATTATTATTCATATTAATATTATTATTCATATTAATATTATTATTCATATTAGTATTATTATTCATATTAGTAGTATTATTCATAGTACTATTCATATTATTATCATTATTCATATTAGTATTATTATTCATATTAGTATTATTATTCATATTATTATTATTATTCATATTAGTATTATTATTCATATTAGTAGTATTATTCATATTAGTAGTATTATTCATATTAGTAGTATTATTCATATTACTATTATTATTCATAGTACTATTCATATTATTATCATTATTCATATTAGTATTATTATTCATATTAGTATTATTATTCATATTATTATTATTATTCATATTAGTAGTATTATTCATATTAGTATTATTATTCATATTAGTATTATTATTCATAGTACTATTCGTATTAGTATTATTATTCATATTAGTATTATTATTCATATTAGTATTACTATTCATATTAGTATTATTATTCATATTAGTATTATTATTCATATTAGTAGTATTATTCATATTCGTAGTATTATTCATAGTACTATTCATATTATTATCATTATTCATAGTATTATTCATATTATTATCATTATTCATATTAGTAGTATTATTCATAGTACTATTCATATTATTATCATTATTCATAGTATTATTCATATTATTATCATTATTCATATTAGTATTATTATTCATATTAGTATTATTATTCATATTAGTATTAATATTCATATTCATATTATTCTTATTCTTATTATTTTTATCGTGTAAAAAAAATGTTTGGTCCACCAGCCACTGTGGCAGATAGAAAGAAAAATCTACCAGCCACTCAGAGGATTTTTACCCCCCCCCCCTCAATCAACGGAAATTAAACCAACAAAACACTAAATAACAGATGAACATGCTTTGTAATGTTCCTAAAGAAAGTATAATGTACTAATTAGTAAGAAGTAATGTGGTCAGTGCTTAGTTCTGGACTGTTTTGTTCCAGAACCTATTTGGCCGGGTCCAGTACCTCCCCAGACATGAAACATCGGTACTTCTTCAAATGTAAACATTTGAATTGAAGAGATCAAAGTTCAAAAAATTATAATTAAAAATTAAAACGTAGTGTGAAAAAGTAGACTTATAGCCTGGATCTGATATTCTAAGAGTTAATTTGGGTTGTATTCGAAGTTGGCGCAACATCGCACCCTGGTTGAGACCAACACGTGGCCATGGCTGTGTGAGTAGCAAGCCTGTATCTCTCACAGAACTACAATGAGATTCACTTTCTGCGTTCTCTCTCCCTCTCTCTGTTCTGATAGACATGAACCTGCAACTCCCGTCTGTCCAGCGTTGCATTTCATCATTTATTTAGTTACAGAATCAAGGCTGTCTGTTCAGAAAGAAATGAAATGATCCAGTTTGTCCTACTACACCATGAGAAGGTCTATCATTTAGCCACAGAGGATCAATAGTTTTGAAAGACTGCCTGGCTGTGGATTGTGTGTAGCCCAATAACAAGGCCAACAGTCAGGGATGTGCTGTACGTCTGTCAGTGAACGACAGCATGCAGACAAAACAGGCCTTTCACAACATTTCAAAAACAAATCGCAGGGAAACACAGGTTGGAAAGCAAATGTCTGCTGCAGAAAACAGAAGACTCTAATCTGTCTGCTGCAGAAAACAGAAGACTCTAATCTGTCTGCTGCAGAAAACAGAAGACTCTAATCTGTCTGCTGCAGAAAACAGAAGAATCTGTCTGCTGCAGAAAACAGAAGACTCTAATCTGTCTGCTGCAGAAAACAGAAGACTCTAATCTGTCTGCTGCAGAAAACAGAAGAATCTGTCTGCTGCAGAAAACAGAAGACTCTAATCTGTCTGCTGCAGAAAACAGAAGACTCTAATCTGTCTGCTGCAGAAAACAGAAGACTCTAATCTGTCTGCTGCAGAAAACAGAAGACTCTAATCTGTCTGCTGCAGAAAACAGAAGACTCTAATCTGTCTGCTGCAGAAAACAGAAGACTCTAATCTGTCTGCTGCAGAAAACAGAAGACTCTAATCTGTCTGCTGCAGGCTGGAAAAATACTTGATCAACTTCTAAATATTGTTTTACATAGTAAAGAGAGAGCGAGGCTTTTGGCACAAACACATCGGACGTCACTGGTGAGTGATCTGAGCATCATTAGGGGAGTGATCTGAGCATCATTAGGTGAGTGATCTGAGCATAATTAGGGGAGTGATCTGAGCATCATTAGGGGAGTGATCTGAGCATCATTAGGGGAATGATCTGAGCATCATTAGGGGAGTGATCTGAGCATCATTAGGGGAGTGATCTGAGCATCATTAGGTGAGTGATCTGAGCATCATTAGGTGAGTGATCTGAGCATCATTAGGGGAGTGATCTGAGCATCATTAGGTGAGTGATCTGAGCATCATTAGGTGAGTGATCTGAGCATCATTAGGGGAGTGATCTGAGCATCATTAGGTGAGTGATCTGAGCATCATTAGGGGAGTGATCTGAGCATCATTAGGTGAGTGATCTGAGCATCATTAGGTGAGTGATCTGAGCATCATTAGGTGAGTGATCTGAGCATCATTAGGGGAGTGATCTGAGCATCATTAGGGGAGTGATCTGAGCATCATTAGGGGAGTGATCTGAGCATCATTAGGTGAGTGATCTGAGCATAATTAGGGGAGTGATCTGAGCATCATTAGGGGAGTGATCTGAGCATCATTAGGGGAATGATCTGAGCATCATTAGGGGAGTGATCTGAGCATCATTAGGGGAGTGATCTGAGCATCATTAGGTGAGTGATCTGAGCATCATTAGGTGAGTGATCTGAGCATCATTAGGGGAGTGATCTGAGCATCATTAGGTGAGTGATCTGAGCATCATTAGGTGAGTGATCTGAGCATCATTAGGGGAGTGATCTGAGCATCATTAGGTGAGTGATCTGAGCATCATTAGGGGAGTGATCTGAGCATCATTAGGTGAGTGATCTGAGCATCATTAGGTGAGTGATCTGAGCATCATTAGGTGAGTGATCTGAGCATCATTAGGGGAGTGATCTGAGCATCATTAGGGGAGTGATCTGAGCATCATTAGGGGAGTGATCTGAGCATCATTAGGTGAGTGATCTGAGCATCATTAGGGGAGTGATCTGAGCATCATTAGGGGAATGATCTCTAGCATCATTAGGGGAGTGATCTGAGCATCATTAGGGGAGTGATCTGAGCATCATTAGGTGAGTGATCTGAGCATCATTAGGGGAGTGATCTGAGCATCATTAGGTGAGTGATCTGAGCATCATTAGGGAGTGATCTGAGCATCATTAGGGGAGTGATCTGAGCATCATTAGGGGAGTGATCTGAGCATCATTAGGGGAGTGATCTGAGCATCATTAGGGGAGTGATCTGAGCATCATTAGGGGAGTGATCTGAGCATCATTAGGTGAGTGATCTGAGCATCATTAGGGGAGTGATCTGAGCACCATTAGACAAAAATGTTCAGGTTACCGAGGTAATGCGACTAGAGTAAAGTTTGTGCCTGTGAGATTGAGTCTGGCTTCTAGAAGCGTTGTGGTTACCGTGGTAACGCGACTAGAGTAAAGTTTGTGCCTGTGAGATTGAGTCTGGCTTCTAGAAGCGTGTTGGTTACCGTGGTAATGCGACTAGAGGGACGTTTGTGCCTGCGAGATTGAGTCTGGCTAGTAGAAGCGTTATGGTTAGTAAAGAGAGAGAGAGGCTTTTGGCACAAACACATCGGACGTCACTGGTGAGTGATCTGAGCATCATTAGGTGAGTGATCTGAGCATCATTAGGTGAGTGATCTGAGCATAATTAGGGATGACAAAAATGTTCAGGTTACCGAGGTAATGCGACTAGAGTAAAGTTTGTGCCTGTGAGATTGAGTCTGGCTTCTAGAAGCGTGTTGGTTACCGTGGTAATGCGACTAGAGGGACGTTTGTGCCTGCGAGATTGAGTCTGGCTAGTAGAAGCGTTATGGTTACCGTGGTAATGTGACTAGAATCACGTTTGTGCCTGTGAGATTGAGTCTGGCTTCTAGAAGCGTGTTGGTTACCGTGGTAATGCGACTAGAGTAAAGTTTGTGCCTGCGAGATTGAGTCTGGCTAGTAGAAGCGTTATGGTTACCGTGGTAATGTGACTAGAATCACGTTTGTGCCTGTGAGATTGAGTCTGGCTTCTAGAAGCGTTGTGGTTACCGTGGTAACGCGACTAGAGTGATGTTTGTGCCTGTTAGATTGAGTCTGGCTTCTAGAAGCGTTGTCTTTCCTAGCAGTTGAAACTCAAACATAGAAAAACAACCTAGCCTCTGAACAAAACCATGGAAATGGCCAGGAAACACAAGGACAAAGTTTCACTTCAGCCAGCCCCCAGCACAGCCTCCAGCCAGCCCCCAGCACAGCCCCCAGCACAGCCCCCAGCCAGCCCCCAGCACAGCCCCCAGCACAGCCCCCAGCACTGCCCCCAGCACAGCCCCCAGCACAGCCCCCAGCACAGCCCTCAGCACAGCCCCCAGCACAGCCCCTAGCACAGCCCCCAGCACAGCCCCCAGCACAGCCCCCAGCACAGCCCCCCAGCACAGCCCCCCAGCACAGCCCCCAGCACAGCCCCCCAGCACAGCCCCCCAGCACAGCCCCCCAGCACAGCCCCCCAGCACAGCCCCCCAGCCAGGCAGTGTTGCAGCGCGAGGTGGAACAGGCCATATGGGAGTCGTAGTTTTGTGACTGTGTGTGATTAATATAAACGGTATAAATACATTAAAACAGCTAATGCATCATTTATTTTAATGTACATGTGATCAGACTGTTTTTAATTCACACAGGTGAGTGAGATGCTGTGGAGCCCCGCCTTGGCAGGTGGTCATTTAGGCCCTGATAAATATCATTATTATTATCATATACTTACACTAGATCTCATTGTCAAACCGTAAGCAACCTAGTAAATGTGCCCTTCCTCTCCTCCCAGGTCTGTCTCCAGCATGGAAGCTCCAGTACGTCCTGGTGAAGGACCTACAGACAGGAAGCAGTTACTATTTCCTGGTAGAGGAGTGGCTGTCAGTGGACAACGAGAGGACAGATGGTGGCGTGGAGATAGAGGTGGAGGTCTCAGGTAAGGACCCTAACCCCGAGCTCTAAGCCCCTCCCCCTAGCCCCTACCCTCATAGTTTAGTAGTCAAACCCTTAGCCAAATGGTCTCCAACATGGTGCAGGAGTCAATCCACATCTCAACACTGCTGCCTCGACAACTGGTCTAGGGACAGTTTTGTCACATAGCCGTTAAGGATAACAGTTGGACTTTGAACAGGAGCACTGATCACAAATCAGTGGTCCGTTCATTAATACAAAACTCACTACTTCCTCTTTTAATTCCTCCTTCCTTTTTTTTCTGCTTCCTGTGGGCGTGTCCTGACCTTCAGAAGAGGCAGAGCTTCGTCGGTTGCCCCGCCTCCTGAACTGGGAGCTTCAGCGTGCTCTGTGTGAGAGTCACTTGTGGCTGTCGCTATGGGAACGGCCCATCCGCAGTCCCTTTACCCGCCTCCAGAGGGCGACATGCTGCGCCCTGCTGCTACAGCTCTGTCTGCTGGCTAACACCATGTGGTACAGCACCGTGGCCAATAGGAGCTACAGGTAGGGGAAGTGTGTGTGTGTGTGCGTGTGTCCATGCCTGTGTGTGTGTGTGTGTGTGTGTGTGTGTGTGTGTGTCTGTGTGTGTGTGTCTGTGTGTGTGTGTGCGTGCGTGCGCGTGTGTGTGTGTGTCCGTGTCTGTGTGTGTCCATGCGTGTGCGTGTGCGTGTGCGTGTGTGTGTCCATGTCTGTGTGTGTCCATGCCTGTGTGTGTGTGTGTGTGTGTGTGTGTGTGTGTGTGTGTGTGTGTGTGTTCCAGTACTGACTGTGTTGTCCTACTGTAGCTCTGTAGCAGTGTCCAGTCTGGTGGTGGTGGATGTGGAGACTGTGGCTGTGGGAGTGGTCAGCTGTCTGGTGATTTACCCCCTCTACCTGCTGGTCTTCACTCTCTTCAGGATGAGTCGTAGCAAGGTGACACAACACACACACACACACACACACACACACACCTTTAGAACACACACACACATCTTTAGAACACACACACCTTTAGAACACACACCTTTAGAACACACATATTTAGAACACACACCATTAAAACACACACCTTTAGAACACACACCTTTAGAACACATATCTTTAGAACACACACCTTTAGAACACACATCTTTAGAACACACATCTTTAGAACACACACCTTTAGAACACACACCTTTAGAATACACACCTTTAGAACACACATCTTTAGAACACACACCTTTAGAATACACACCTTTAGAACACACACCTTTAGAACACAACACACACCTTTAAAATACACACCTTTAGAACACACACCTTTAGAATACACACACACCTTTAGAACACACACCTTTAGAACACACATATTTAGAACACACACCTTTAGAACACACACCCTTAGAACACACACCTTGAGAACACACATCTTTAGAACACACACCTTTAGAACACACATCTTTAGAGCATTCACCTTTAGAACACACACCTTTAGAACACACACCTTTAGAATACACACACACCTTTAGAACACACACCTTTAGAACACACATATTTAGAACACACACCTTTAGAACACACACCCTTAGAACACACACCTTGAGAACACACATCTTTAGAACACACACCTTTAGAACACACATCTTTAGAGCATTCACCTTTAGAACACACATATTTAGAACACACACCATTAGAACACACACCTTTAGAACACACACCTTTAGAACACATATCTTTAGAACACACATCTTTAGAACACATACCTTTAGAACACACATCTTTAGAACACACACCTTTAGAACACACACCTTTAGAATACACACCTTTAGAACACACATCTTTAGAACACACACCTTTAGAATACACACCTTTAGAACACACACCTTTAGAACACAACACACACCTTTAGAATACACACCTTTAGAACACACACCTTTAGAATACACACACACCTTTAGAACACACATATTTAGAACAGACAGACACAACTTTAGAACACACACCTTTAGAACACACATATTTAGAACACACACCTTTAGAACACACACCCTTAGAACACACACCTTGAGAACACACATCTTTAGAACACACACCTTTAGAACACACATCTTTAGAACATTCACCTTTAGAACACACACCTTTAGAACACACACCTTTAGAACACACACCTTTAGAACACACACCTTTAGAACACAACACACATCTTTAGAACACAACACAAATCTTTAGAACACATACCTTTAGAACACACACCTTTAGAACACACACCTTTAGAACACACACCTTTAGAACGCACATCTTTAGAACACAACACACATCTTTAGATCACATACCTTTAGAACACACACCTTTAGAACACACACCTTTAGAACACACACCTTTAGAACACACACCTTTAGAACACATCTTTAGAACACACACCTTTAGAACACACACCTTTAGAACACAACACACATCTTTAGAACACACACCTTTAGAACACAACACACATCTTTAGAACACACACCTTTAGAACACACACCTTTAGAACACAACACACACCTTTAGAACACACACCTTTAGAACACACATCTTTAGAACACACACCTTTAGAACACACATCTTTAGAACACACACCTTTAGAACACACACCTTTAGAACACACATCTTTAGAACACACACCTTTAGAACACACACCTTTAGAACACACATCTTTAGAACACACACCTTTAGAACACACACCTTTAGAACACACACCTCCACTCGTCACATCTCCACCATTATGCATTTAAATCCCTGAATCCTTCATAAAGGCTCCGTGTGTGTGTGTGTGTGTGTGTGTGTGTGTGTGTGTGTGTGTGTATAAGTGTGTGTCAGTAGAACAGGTGCTGTCCTCCCAGGTGGACCAGGAGTCAGTGGAGATAGATGACTTCCTGGACAACTCCATGGCAGGAAGCTCCTTCCTCATCTTCAACGGTGTCCCTGGAGAGGTGTGTACGTGGCGTGTGTGTGTGTGTGTGTGAGAGAGAGGTGTGTACGTGGCGTGTGTGTGTGAGAGAGGTGTGTACGTGGCGTGTGTGTGTGTGTGAGAGAGAGGTGTGTACGTGGCGTGTGTGTGTGTGAGAGAGAGAGGTGTGTACGTAGAGTGTGTGTGTGTGTGAGAGAGGTGTGTACGTAGAGTGTGTGTGTGTGTGAGAGAGGTGTGTACGTAGAGTGTGTGTGTGTGTGAGAGAGGTGTGTACGTGGCGTGTGTGTGTGAGAGAGAGGTGTGTATGTGGCGTGTGTGTGAGAGAGAGGTGTGTACGTGGCGTGTATGTGTATGCGTGTGTATGTGTATACGTGTGTGTGTGTGTGTGTGTGTGTGTGTGTGTGTGTGTGTGTGTGTGTGTGTGTGTGTGTGTGTGTGTGTGTGTGTGTGTGTGTGTGTGTGTGTGTGTGTGTGTGTGTTGTGTGTGTGTGTGTGTGTGTGTGTGAGAGAGAGATAACTCTTAATATAAAGTAGTGCACCGGCCTGATATAGCGGGAGACCGGGTCAGTTGAGATGGGAGCTGTCTGAAATGTAGACAGACAGATGTGTGTCTAGTCCAGGTTTGGTTGTCTGGTAGACTAGGTGGTTGTCTAGGTCTGGTTGTCTAGGTCTGGTTGTCTAGGTTTGGTTGTCTAGGTCTGGTTGTCCTAGTCTGGTTGTCTGGTTGTCTAGGTCTGGTTGTCTAGGTCTGATTGTCTAGGTCTGGTTGTCTAGGTCTGGTTGTCTAGATCTGGTTGTCTGGTTGTCTGGTAGTCTAGGTGTTTGTCTAGGTCTGGTTGTCTAGGTCTGGTTGTCTAGGTTTGGTTGTCTAGGTCTGGTTGTCTAGGTCTGGTTGTCCTAGTCTGGTTGTCTAGGTCTGGTTGTCTAGGTCTGATTGTCTAGGTCTGGTTGTCTAGGTCTGGTTGTCTAAATCTGGTTGTCTGGTTGTCTAGGTCTGATTGTCTAGGTCTGGTTGTCCTAGTCTGGTTGTCTGGTTGTCTAGGTCTGGTTGTCTAGGTCTGATTGTCTAGGTCTGGTTGTCTAGGTCTGGTTGTCTAGATCTGGTTGTCTGGTTGTCTAGGTCTGGTTGTCTAGGTCTGGTTGTCTAGGTCTGGTTGTCTAGATCTGGTTGTCTGGTTGTCTAGGTCTGGTTGTCTAGGTCTGGTTGTCTAGGTCTGGTTGTCTAGATCTGGTTGTCTGGTTGTCTAGGTCTGGTTGTCTAGGTCTGGTTGTCTAGGTCTGATTGTCTAGGTCTGGTTGTCCTAGTCTGGTTGTCTGGTTGTCTAGGTCTGGTTGTCTCGGTCTGGTTGTCTAGGTCTGATTGTCTAGGTCTGGTTGTCTAGGTCTGGTTGTCTAGGTCTGGTTGTCTAGGTCTGGTTGTCTAGGTCTGGTTGTCCTAGTCTGGTTGTCTGGTGGTCTAGGTCTGGTTGTCTAGGTCTGGTTGTCTAGGTCTGGTTGTCTAGGTCTGGTTGTCCTAGTCTGGTTGTCTGGTTGTCTAGGTCTGGTTGTCTAGGTCTGGTTGTCTAGGTCTGGTTGTCTCGGTCTGGTTGTCTAGGTGTGGTTGTCTAGGTCTGGTTGTCTAGGTCTGGTTGTCTAGGTCTGGTTGTCCTAGTCTGGTTGTCTGGTTGTCTAGGTCTGGTTGTCCTAGTCTGGTTGTCTGGTTGTCTAGGTCTGGTTGTCTAGGTCTGGTTGTCTAGGTCTGGTTGTCTAGGTCTGGTTGTCCTAGTCTGGTTGTCTGGTTGTCTAGGTCTGGTTGTCTCGGTCTGGTTGTCTAGGTCTGGTTGTCTAGGTCTGGTTGTCTAGGTCTGGTTGTCTAGGTCTGGTTGTCTAGGTGATGTTACCAGAAACAGTAGAGGGAGATGATTGATGACGACTGTTAGATAGAAGGGAGGAGCTACAGTTCATTGGGGGCTATAGAGAGGTGAGACAACAGCAGAAGTAGTATTTCTACAGGGTGTAAATTCTGATATTCATCTTATCGTCTGTCTCCTTACTTGATCTGATTTGAAAGTTATACTTTATCTTCCTCTCTGCCACCCCCCCCCTGCTCTCTCTCTCTCCAGACCTATTCAGAAGAGACCAACGTGGACCTCCCCCCCACGCCCTCCACCAAGAGGTGAGCTCTGCCGTTGCTACGAGGACGGCTGAGTGATTGACAGTTCTCATTAGGCCCATGGAGAGATTGATTTATGCTTTGAGAGAGAGACAAAGAGAGAGATAATTAGTCAGTATAAAATGAGTGTGTGAGGAGAATGAGAAAGAGAGGAGAGTTGTTGTCCTGATATAATCTCTCTGTGTCTCAGTAAATCCCAGTAGAGTTCCAACACACCGTAAAGTGTGTGTGTGCATCTGTAATTACTGTGTGTGTGTGTGTGTGTGTGTGTGTGTGTGTGTGTGTGTGTGTGTGTGTGTTGGTTAACCATTAACCCTCTCTCTCTTCTTCCATTGTACTAATGTGGAAGTTGTGACCGACTGTTTAAAATGCACTTTAAATAAACACTGACCTGACTCGACCCCTCGTCCCTCCTCTATCTCTTCTCCCTCCTTTCCTCCTCTATCTCCTCTCCCTCCTCTATCTCCCTGCTTTCCCCCCTCTCTCCTCCCCCTCTCCTCCCTCTCTCCTCTCCCTCCTCCCGGTCTCACCTTCACTCCTCCCTCTCTCCCCCCTCTCCTCCCGCTCTCTCCCCCCTC
>NC_092159.1:7965122-7980122 GCF_045791955.1 Oncorhynchus clarkii lewisi | reverse complement strand
CACTGGATGGACCACATGTAAGAGGGAGGGAGGGAGGGGGGGGGGGGGGGGGGAACGGACATTTCAGTGATGCCATTTGAATCTGAATTTGAGTGCTTTGTCTGACTTTCGATGTCTCTCTCTTTCTCTCTCTCTCTTCGACTTCTATCTCTCTCTCTCTGTATGTGTGTGTGTGTGCATGCGTGCGTACGTGCCTGTGTGTGTGTGTGTGTTACCAGGACACGGGCTGTGTTTGTGGAGTTCTCTCTCTACAACACCAACACAGACCTTTTGGCCTTCTTCTCCTTCCTGTTTGAGTTCCCCGTCTCTGAGCACACTCAGTCCAGCCTCGACCTCTTGACCTTCCGCCTGCAGCCTATCACAGGCCTCGACCTGCAGCTGCAGCTCACGGTAACCCCCGGCAGCCATACCAACACACTGAATACACCACTCAATTTTAAGACAGCTAGTGCTAGCCAATCACAGAGTGGATATAGTAGAGGGGCGGGAGCAGTATCTTGGAACTAACAAATCATAGCTTGGCTAGAGAGGAAGAGTCGGAATGCTAAATACACCACTAGATTATAATATCACCATACCAACACACTGAATACACCACTAGATTATAATATCACCATACCAACACACTGAATACACCACTAGATTATAATATCACCATACCAACACACTGAATACTCCACTATATTATAATATCACCATACCAACACACTGAATACACCACTAGATTATAATATCACCATACCAACACACTGAATACACCACTAGATTATAATATCACCATACCAACACACTGAATACACCACTAGATTATAATATCACCATACCAACACACTGAATACACCACTAGATTATAATATCACCATACCAACACACTGAATACACCACTAGATTATAATATCACCATACCAACACACTGAATACACCACTAGATTATAATATCACCATACCAACACACTGAATACAACACTAGATTATAATATCACCATACCAACACACTGAATACACCACTAGATTATAATATCACCATACCAACACACTGAATACACCACTAGATTATAATATCACCATACCAACACACTGAATACACCACTAGATTATAATATCACCATACCAACACACTGAATACACCACTAGATTATAATATCACCATACCAACACACTGAATACACCACTAGATTATAATATCACCATACCAACACACTGAATACACCACTAGATTATAATATCACCATACCAACACACTGAATACAACACTAGATTATAATATCACCATACCAACACACTGAATACACCACTAGATTATAATATCACCATACCAACACACTGAATACAACACTAGATTATAATATCACCATACCAACACACTGAATACACCACTAGATTATAATATCACCATACCAACACACTGAATACACCACTAGATTATAATATCACCATACCAACACACTGAATACACCACTAGATTATAATATCACCATACCAACACACTGAATACACCACTAGATTATAATATCACCATACCAACACACTGAATACAACACTAGATTATAATATCACCATACCAACACACTGACTACACCACTAGATTATAATATCACCATACCAACACACTGAATACACCACTATATTATAATATCACCATACCAACACACTGAATACACCACTAGATTATAATATCACCACTAGATTATAATATCACCATACCAACACACTGAATACACCACTAGATTATAATATCACCATACCAACACACTGAATACACCACTAGATTATAATATCACCATACCAACACACTGAATACTCCACTATATTATAATATCACCATACCAACACACTGAATACACCACTAGATTATAATATCACCATACCAACACACTGAATACACCACTAGATTATAATATCACCATACCAACACACTGAATACACCACTAGATTATAATATCACCATACCAACACACTGAATACACCACTATATTATAATATCACCATACCAACACACTGAATACACCACTAGATTATAATATCACCATACCAACACACTGAATACACCACTAGATTATAATATCACCATACCAACACACTGAATACACCACTAGATTATAATATCACCATACCAACACACTGAATACACCACTAGATTATAATATCACCATACCAACACACTGAATACACCACTAGATTATAATATCACCATACCAACACACTGAATACTCCAGGATCTAGGTTATTATATTACCATGGCAACAAAGGAAATACTGTCTGCAGACAGATAAAGTCTCTCACTCTCCTCTCCCCATCCCTCCCTCTCTCCTCTCCCCCTTCCCCCTCTCTCCTCTCCACCTTCCCTCCCTCTCTCCTCTCCCCCTCCCTCTCTCCTCTCCCCCTTCCCCCTCCCTCTCCCCCTTCCCCCTCCCTCTCTCCTCTCCCCCTTCCCTCCCTCTCTCCTCTCCCCCTTCCCCCTCCCTCTCCCCTCTCCTCTCCCCCTTCCCCCTCCCTCTCCCCCTTCCCCCTCCCTCTCTCCTCTCCTCTCCCCCTTCCCCCTCCCTCTCTCCTCTCCCCATCCCTCCCTCTCTCAGATCCTTCTCTTCTCCCTCGTGGTGTATTTCTGTGTATGTGCGGTCCTGGGCCTGATGAGAGAGGGCTGGGTATACCTCCTGTGCCCGTGGCGGTTGCTGGGCGCGTGCAGCCTGGCGCTGGCAGCGTGTGTGTGTGTCCTCCACATCAGCCGATGTGCCGCTGCCGGGCGCCTGTGGGCGTCGTACCTACGGCAACGAGACGGGTACACGGACTTCTACCCGCTGGCACGGCAGAGCCAAGCTTACACCCTGCTGTCTGCCATGCTCCTGTTCATACTGGTGTTGAAGGTACGGAGAGAGAGGGAGGGGGTGGGGGGGGGGGGTAGCTGTACTGCTGAAGGTCAGATTGAGAGGGGGGGGGTTAGCTGTACTGCTGAAGGTCACATAGAGAGAGGAGGAGGGAGGGAGGGGGTTAGCTGTACTGGTGAAGGTCACATAGAGAGAGGAGGAGGGAGGGAGTGAGGGGGGGGTTAGCTGTACTGCTGAAGGTCAGATTGAGAGAGGGGGTGGGGTAGCTGTACTGGTGAAGGTCAGATTGAGAGAGAGGGGGAGGGAGGGAGTGAGGGAGGGTGTCAGCTGTACTGGTGAAGGTCAGATTGAGAGGGGGGGTGAGGGAGGGGGTCAGCTGTACTGCTGAAGGTCAGATTGAGAGGGGGGGTGAGGGAGGGGGTTAGCTGTACTGGTGAAGGTCAGATAGAGAGAATGGTTGGATCCAATGCAGATTTCGAATCTCTCTTTCTCTCTCCCTCCCTCTTCTCCCACTCCTTCTCTCCATTCCCTCCCTCCGTCCATCTCCCCTCCCTCCTCCTCCCTCCCCCCTCCCTCCCTCCCTCCCTCCCTCCCTCCCTCCCTCCCTCCCTCCTCCTCCCTCTCACCAGGCGTCCCACCAGTTGCGTTTCCTGAGGGAGTGGGCAGTGTTTGGCAGGGCTCTGAGACGCTCTGTCTGGGAACTGATAGGAACAGGTCTGGTCCTGCTGGTCCTGCTGCTGGCCTACTCACACACAGGACACCTGGTAACTCACACACTCAAGTGGTGACCTGTTTTATTCCTCTTCATTACCAGAAGCCCTTCTGTGGTAGAGAACAGCAGCATCTCTTCTAGTCAACAAGTGAAGACTGACAATATGCTGTTTGGTTGTTTCAATGTGTGAGGGGGAGAGAGAGAGAGGAAGGGAGAGAGAGAGAAGGGAGGGGGAGAGAGAGAGGAAGGGAGAGAGAGAGAGAGGAATGGAGAGAGAGAGAGAGAAGGGAGGGAGAGAGAGAGAGAGGAAGGGAGAGAGAGAGAGAGATAGGAAGGGAGAGAGAGAGAAGGGAGGGAGAGAGAGAGAGGGAAGGGAGAGAGAGAGAGAGAGGAAGGGAGAGAGAGAGAGAGAGAGAAGGGAGAGAGAGAGAAGGGAGGGGGAGAGAGAGAGGAAGGGAGAGAGAGAGAGAGGAAGGGAGAGAGAGAGAGAGAAGGGAGGGAGAGAGAGAGAAGGGAGGGAGAGAGAGAGAGAGGAAGGGAGAGAGAGAGAGAGAGGAAGGGAGAGAAGGGAGGGAGAGAGAGGAAGGGAGGGGGAGAGAGGAAGGGAGGGGGAGAGAGAGAGGAAGGGAGAGAGAGAGAGAGATAGGAAGGGAGAGAGAGAGAAGGGAGGGAGAGAGAGAGAGAGGAAGGGAGAGAGAGAGAGAGAGAGGAAGGGAGAGAGAGAGAAGGGAGGGGGAGAGAGAGAGGAAGGGAGAGAGAGAGAGAGGAAGGGAGAGAGAGAGAGAGAAGGGAGGGAGAGAGAGAGAAGGGAGGGAGAGAGAGAGAGAGGAAGGGAGAGAGAGAGAGGGAGGGAGAGAGAGAGAAGGGAGGGAGAGAGAGAGAGAGGAAGGGAGAGAGAGAGAGAGAGGAAGGGAGAGAAGGGAGGGAGAGAGATGAAGGGAGGGGGAGAGAGGAAGGGAGGGGGAGAGAGAGAGAGGAAGGGAGAGAGAGAGAAGGGAGGGAGAGAGAGAGAGAGGAAGGGAGAGAGAGAGAGAGAGGAAGGGAGAGAGAGAGAGAGGAAGGGAGAGAGAGAGAGAGAGAGGAAGGGAGAGAGAGAGAGAGATAGGAAGGGAGAGAGAGAGAGGAAGGGAGAGAGAGAGAGAAGGGAGGGAGAGAGAGAGAGAGGAAGGGAGAGAGAGAGAGAGAGAGGAAGGGAGAGAGAGAGAGATAGGAAGGGAGAGAGAGAGAGGAAGGGAGAGAGAGAGAGAGATAGGAAGGGAGAGAGAGAGAAGGGAGGGAGAGAGAGAGAGAGATAGGAAGGGAGAGAGAGAGAAGGGAGGGAGAGAGAGAGGAAGGGAGAGAGAGAGAGAAGGGAGGGAGAGAGAGAGAGAAGGGAGAGAGGGAGAGAGAGAAGGGAGGGAGAGAGAAAGAGAGGAAGGGAGAGAGATAATGGGAGCTATTTGGCTCTTGTATCCATTCTCTCTCCTTTCTTATTGACATTCAGAGAGCTCAGTTGGATCAATCACACCCTGGGCTTTGTCTTGCCAAGCTGCATACTGACACATCATTCAGGCAGATGACAACTAGATGTGGGTGTGTCCAGCTGCATATTTACTCTGTCTGCTTCACTCACTGAGTCATGAGGGTCTATACTAAGACTGTGTCCCAAATGACACCCTATTCCCGATATAGTGCACTATGGGTCCTGGTCAGTAGTACAGTAACTAGGTGATAGAATGCAGCCTCAGTGTTCTATAGTGATGAACATTATTGGGATGCAGCCTTAGTGTTCTACAGTGATGAAAAGTATTGGAATGCAGCCTCAGTGTTCTACAGTGATGAACAGTATTGGAATGCAGCCTCAGTGTTCTGTAGTGATGAACAGTATTGGAATGCAGCCTCAGTGTTCTATAGTGATGAACAGTATTGGAATGCAGCCTCAGTGTTCTGTAGGGATGAACAGTATTGGAATGCAGCCTCAGTGTTCTGTAGTGATGAACAGTATTGGAATGCAGCCTCAGTGTTCTGTAGTGATGAACAGTATTGGGATGCAGCCTCGGTGTTTTGTAGTGATGAACAGTATTGGAATGCAGCCTCAGTGTTCTGTAGTGATGAACAGTATTGGAATGCAGCTCAGTGTTCTGTAGTGATGAACAGTATTGGAATGCAGCCTCAGTGTTCTGTAGTGATGAACAGTATTGGAATGCAGCCTCGGTGTTCTGTAGTGATGAACAGTATTGGAATGCAGCCTCGGTGTTCTATAGTGATGAACAGTATTGGGATGCAGCCTCAGTGTTCTGTAGTGATGAACAGTATTGGAATGCAGCCTCAGTGTTCTGTAGTGATGAACAGTATTGGAATGCAGCCTCAATGTTCTGTAGTGATGAACAGTATTGGGATGCAGCCTCAGTGTTCTGTAGTGATGAACAGTATTGGAATGCAGCCTCAGTGTTCTGTAGGGATAAACAGTATTGGAATGCAGCCTCAGTGTTCTGTAGTGATGAACAGTATTGGAATGCAGCCTCAGTGTTCTGTAGTGATGAACCATATTGGAATGCAGCCTCAGTGTTCTATAGTGATGAACAGTATTGGGATGCAGCCTCAGTGTTCTGTAGTGATGAACAGTATTGGAATGCAGCCTCAGTGTTCTATAGTGATGAACAGTATTGGAATGCAGCCTCAGTGTTCTATAGTGATGAACAGTATTGGAATGCAGCCTCAGTGTTCTATAGTGATGAACAGTATTGGAATGCAGCCTCAGTGTTCTATAGTGATGAACAGTATTGGAATGCAGCCTCAGTGTTCTATAGTGATGAACAGTATTGGGATGCAGCCTCAGTGTTTTATAGTGATGAACAGTATTGGAATGCAGCCTCAGTGTTCTGTAGTGATGAACAGTATTGGAATGCAGCCTCAGTGTTCTGTAGTGATGAACAGTATTGGGATGCAGCCTCAGTGTTCTATAGTGATGAACAGTATTGGAATGCAGCCTCAGTGTTCTGTAGTGATGAACAGTATTGGAATGCAGCCTCAGTGTTCTGTAGTGATGAACAGTATTGGGATGCAGCCTCAGTGTTCTATAGTGATGAACAGTATTGGAATGCAGCCTCAGTGTTCCGTAGTGATGAACCGTATTGGAATGCAGCCTTAGTGTTCTACAGTGATGAACAGTATTGGAATGCAGCCTCAGTGTTCTGTAGTGATGAACAGTATTGGAATGCAGCCTCAGTGTTCTGTAGTGATGAACAGTATTGGAATGCAGCCTCAGTGTTCTGTAGTGATGAACAGTATTGGGATGCAGCCTCAGTGTTCCGTAGTGATGAACAGTATTGGAATGCAGCCTCAGTGTTCTATAGTGATGAACAGTTTTGGAATGCAGCCTCAGTGTTCTATAGTGATGAACAGTATTGGAATGCAGCCTCGGTGTTCTGTAGTGATGAACAGTATTGGAATGCAGCCTCAGTGTTCTGTAGTGATGAACAGTATTGGAATGCAGCCTCAGTGTTCTGTAGTGATGAACAGTATTGGAATGTAGCCTCAGTGTTCTGTAGGGATGAACAGTATTGGAATGCAGCCTCAGTGTTCTGTAGTGATGAACAGTATTGGAATGCAGCCTCAGTGTTCTGTAGTGATGAACAGTATTGGGATGCAGCCTCAGTGTTCTGTAGTGATGAACAGTATTGGAATGCAGCCTCGGTGTTCTGTAGTGATGAACAGTATTGGAATGCAGCCTCAGTGTTCTGTAGTGATGAACAGTATTGGAATGCAGCCTCAGTGTTCTATAGTGATGAACAGTATTGGAATGTAGCCTCAGTGTTCTGTAGGGATGAACAGTATTGGAATGCAGCCTCAGTGTTCTGTAGTGATGAACAGTATTGGAATGCAGCCTCAGTGTTCTGTAGTGATGAACAGTATTGGGATGCAGCCTCAGTGTTCTATAGTGATGAACAGTATTGGAATGTAGCCTCAGTGTTCTGTAGTGATGAACAGTATTGGGATGCAGCCTCAGTGTTCTGTAGTGATGAACAGTATTGGAATGCAGCCTCAGTGTTCTGTAGGGATGAACAGTATTGGAATGCAGCCTCAGTGTTCTGTAGTGATGAACAGTATTGGAATGCAGCCTCAGTGTTCTGTAGTGATGAACAGTATTGGAATGCAGCCTCAGTGTTCTGTAGGGATGAACAGTATTGGGATGCAGCCTCAGTGTTCTGTAGTGATGAACAGTATTGGAATGCAGCCTCAGTGTTCTACAGTGATGAACAGTATTGGAATGCAGCCTCAGTGTTCTGTAGTGATGAACAGTATTGGAATGCAGCCTCAGTGTTCTATAGTGATGAACAGTATTGGAATGCAGCCTCAGTGTTCTGTAGTGATGAACAGTATTGGGATGCAGCCTCAGTGTTCTACAGTGATGAACAGTATTGGAATGCAGCCTCAGTGTTCTGTAGTGATGAACAGTATTAGGATGCAGTACAACACTGTTTCATCACCTCTTAGTCTACAGGTTGGTTAACAAAAACGTGGGTGAAGACATAACATAATCATCATTCCATATCTCACTTTCTTCTCTCCCTCTCCAGCTCTTCCACTCCGTGATGGACGGATATGGCAGCGTGAGCTCCGCCTGCCTGTCGTTGCTTGGCGCCGGTGGGCGTGGCCTGTTGTCCTTGCGACCATCGTCAACAACAACCGGCCCCTCTAGCTCCGCCTCCAGCCTGGTGTTCCACACGAGCTTCGCCGTGCTGCGGCTGGCGTTGCTATGGCTGGTGACCTCTGCGTTGTTAAGGAACTATCGTCGGGCGCGGGCGGAGTTGTACCGTCCGGTGGTGGACCTACAGGACTATGAGATGGTGGAGCTGTTTCTACGACGACTGAAGATGTGGATGGGCCTCAGCCGTACCAAGGAGGTAGGAGCACTTCTGGTTTCAACTTCCTGTTTCATGTTTTTGAGAGATTCCTACTTCCTGCGGGCTTCCTGTTGCAGTCATTTGGTATTACTGCTAAAAGATGTTGTCTTACTTAGATTTTGCTTACCCATAAAATGCATTGACTGGATGTCCTGAGTTAAATTCTCCTACTGCACTAACACTAACCCTAAAAAGATCTTGCTACAAGTGGGGTACATTGGACTTTTATTCCAGAGTAATGTATTGTTTAAGCCTGTACTTTATATTGACCCTTTCTCTCCGCCCCTCTGTCTACCCCTGCCCCCCCCCCCTCCTTCGTCCCTCCACCCCTCAGTTTCGTCACAAGGTGCGTTTTGAGGGCATGGAGCCCCCCCCCTCTCGCTCCTCCTCCACCAGTGACTGTCAGTCCCTGTGCCTGCCCCCTCTGGACGGCTCCGAGTCGCCCCCCAGCCCTGGCAGCCTGGACGGGACCTCTGAGGCCTCCTGGAGACCCACCTCTTCCAGCCCCTGTAGCCTGACAGAGGCCCCCGGGATGGGGCTAAGCCTGGGTCCCGGCGGATTGGGACCAGGTGCGTTGGCGGGTGGAACAGCCTGGCGAGAAAGGGCGGAGACTGAGGCGACTCTGAAGAGGCTTCTCCCCACACTGGACGCCTTGCTGCTGCAGCTGGACCGGGTCACCGTGGCGACCGAGGAGCTGTACCATACCGAGTGTGTCCTGGAGTGTGCCCACAGGAAAGGAGGAGGGACGAGGGGGGGGAGGGGGAGGAGAGGAGAGAAGGAGAGGGGGAAGAGTAGAGAGGGCCGAGGAGGGAAGGGGAGGAGAGGAGAGAAGGAGAGGGGGGAGAGTAGAGAGGGCCGAGGAGGGAAGGGAAAGGGGGAGGAGAGGGGGGAGAGTAGAGAGGGCCGAGGAGGGAAGGGAAAGGGGGAGGAGAAAGACTCTGCTGGACAGAGAGAAAGAAAAGGAGGTCAGCAGAAAGTCAACACTGTGGTGGGGGTGGTGGGCGTGGCTCAGCCTAAAGATACAGGGAACTCTGGGGCTAACCCTAAACACACCCCGAAATCTGCCCCTGTCCCGGTTCCTCCCCCTACATCTACCCCTGCCCTGAAATCGACCCCTGTCCCAGTTCCTCCCCCTACATCTACCCCTGCCCCGAAATCGACCCCTGTCCCAGTTCCTCCCCCTACATCTACCCCTGCCCTGAAATCGACCCCTGTCCCAGTTCCTCCCCCTACATCTACCCCTGCCCCAAAATCTACCCCTGTCCCGGTTCCTCCCCCTACTTCTACCCCTGCCATGAAATCTACCCCTGTCCCGGTTCCTCCCCCTATATCTACCCCTGCCATGAAATCGGCCCCTGATCCTACCCCAATATCTACCCCTGCCCCTAAACCTACTCCGAAATCTACCCCTGTATCTGCCCCTATACCTGACCCAAAATGTACCCCAGTTTCTCCCCATATCATTTCCCCTGCCTTGACCCCTGCTCCTGCCCCTGTACCCCTCTCTACTCCCGCCCTACCCTCCACCCCTGCCCCCTCCTCCTCCTCCACTCCCGCCCCTCGAGAGTGGGACCCCCCTACGGAGAGAGAGACCCTGCCCCCCTCCAGCCTCTTCAACCACCCGGCCCACACCACCACCATTCCCACGCGCAAACGCAAGCCCCCGCCGCTCAAGAACAAGGTGCACCCCAACCCAGACAGGCATGTGTCCGGACACCCCAAACCCTGAGGACCCCTCCTGAAGGACCCTCAAGAAGAAAGGATGTTAGGGATGGATGGACAGAACGGGCCGTAGGGAGGAGTGGAAGGAAAGGAAAGATCCTGGGTAGAGGATGAGTGGGCTTCGGTCACAGCAGGTGATGTCACTGGTGTTCCACTCTAAATCCAGAAGGAGAGAACGCGAGAGAGGAGGGAAAGAGAGAAATAGGCCCCAAAACAGCGATCGCTCACCATGGAGTTGGCATGGAAACAAGGTGCAGGTCGCCAGTTCTTTACCCCCGCCCCCTAACCCTGACCCCATGTGACCCCGGAGGTCGTGTGGTGGCGTCGACAGAAGCACATGTTGTGCTGACATTAGGAGTGCTGACTGTATGTTTAGTCAATGAAGAGTGTGTGCACGACCTGTTGATGATGATGTACACAGCTTGTTGATGATGATGATGTACACAGCTTGTTGATGATGATAATGTACACAGCTTGTTGATGATGATGTACACAGCTTGTTGATGATGATGATGTACACAGCTTGTTGTTGATGCTTCAGTGTGTTATCTATGCTGTTGCATTTGTTGTTTCTATTTGATCATGAAAACATAAGGAAGCTATTGTTCTTGATCACCATGGGTATGTGGGACCTGTCTAAATGCTCTGTTCAGAAGCTTTGGAGATGTCACACACACACACACACACACATTCAAGCTAGTTGGTACACACACTCACGCATTTTAGGTACAACCACGCAACCTTTGCATGAACACAGATGCTAAAATCAAAGAGGCTATCAGGGTGCTACCAGACTGGCTGTTTCAGGACTCCCAGGTAAGGAGGAAGGTAGGGAGGGAGGGAGGTAGGAAGGTAGGGTGGGAGGAAGGGAGGGAGGGAGGGAGGGAGGAAGGAAGGAAGGAAGGAAGGAAGGAAGGAAGGAAGGAAGGAAGGAAGGAAGGAAGGAAGGAAGGGAGAACAATGAAGGAGAAGAGAAGGGAAGATACTGTAGTTGGTGAAGATGAGCGACAGCAGGAGAGATTAACGTGTTGAAGTGTTGATCAGTTGAATAATAAAAGGAAAAGCGAGAAAGAAGACATCTATGCTTTCAGTCTGGAGTCTCCGTCCTAAACTACAATACTTAACTACATCTATGCTTTCAGTCTGGAGTCTCAGTCCTAAACTACAATACTTAACTACATCTATGCTTTCAGTCTGGAGTCTCAGTCCTAAACTACAATACTTAACTACATCTATGCTTTCAGTCTGGAGTCTCCGTCCTAAACTACAATACTTAACTACATCTATGCTTTTAGTCTGGAGTCTCCGTCCTAAACTACAATACTTAACTACATCTATGCTTTCAGTCTGGAGTCTCTGTCCTAAACTACAATACTTAACTACATCTATGCTTTCAGTCTGGAGTCTCAGTCCTAAACTACAATACTTAACTACATCTATGCTTTCAGTCTGGAGTCTCTGTCCTAAACTACAATACTTAACTACATCTATGCTTTCAGTCTGGAGTCTCCGTCCTAAACTACAATACTTAACTACATCTATGCTTTCAGTCTGGAGTCTCAGTCCTAAACTACAATACTTAACTACATCTATGCTTTCAGTCTGGAGTCTCAGTCCTAAACTACAATACTTAACTACATCTATGCTTTCAGTCTGGAGTCTCAGTCCTAAACTACAATACTTAACTACATCTATGCTTTCAGTCTGGAGTCTCCGTCCTAAACTACAATACTTAACTACATCTATGCTTTCAGTCTGGAGTCTCCGTCCTAAACTACAATACTTAACTACATCTATGCTTTCAGTCTGGAGTCTCAGTCCTAAACTACAATACTTAACTACATCTATGCTTTCAGTCTGGAGTCTCCGTCCTAAACTACAATACTTAACTACATCTATGCTTTCAGTCTGGAGTCTCCGTCCTAAACTACAATACTTAACTACATCTATGCTTTCAGTCTGGAGTCTCCGTCCTAAACTACAATACTTAACTACATCTATGCTTTCAGTCTGGAGTCTCCGTCCTAAACTACAATACTTAACTATCAGGAGGAAGCGAGGGTTAGGGTTAGGGTTAGGGGTACATTGCTACAATATAATCTTGGTTAGGGTTAGGGTTAGGGGTACATTGCTACAATATAATCTTGGTTATCATTTTGGAATATTATCAGTAAACATGTATGTTGCTTTCAATATGGTTCTAATTTAAAGCACTTTTGTTGTAATGTGTGTTTTGAGTGTGTGTTTTGAGTGTGTGTTTTGAGTGTGTGTGAGCGTATTGAAAATAATAAGCTTGGTACGAAAACCAATAGAGAAAACCAATAGAGAATGCTTCACACATATTTTAACAATTAGCGTTGCCAAAGTTTGCGCATTATGTACGCGTCAAGAGTTGTATCTTTTTACATTTTTAAAGAAAATTCCTTTTGTACTTGGCACTTTATCTCCTTCTGAAGCTCTTATTCATATTTAACTCCTGTGTTACTTTCTCCATTTTTTTTTGTTATTTTAATATACAAAACAGCTATACAGAATGATCTTCTAATGAGTATTATAACAGTAACTATGTCAGGAAATTTAAGCGTTTTCATTGTGTGTTTTCTTTTGTCATTTTGTGTTTTTTTTTGTCATTTTGTGTTTTTTTTTATTTTTATCATTGTTGTTATTGATGGTCACTCTACTTCCTGGAAGAAAAAAAAACATTTCCTCCCCACAAACTTCCTGTTTCCTGTGGGCAGATCTCAGGGACCCCGCCCCTTCCCCCCCCCCCCCCCCCCCCCCCCCAAAACCAGGAAGTTGGCCTTATTTGTTTGTTGTCTTCTGTTTGTTGTTGTTGAAAGGTCAGATGAATTTCAAGTGAGAAGTGTCATAGTAGTGCTTTTAGAATCGTTGTAGTGATTCTCTGATGTTCCATCCAGACCAAAGTATATATTATATTCATCTCCCGTTAATAGAACACAGCCCACACGCTAGAACACTCTAGAACCAACCATTCCAAGCCATGTTCCCTTTTCCAAGCCCACAAAGATATTTTGATGGACATTTGACTCCAAACCTGTTGGTGGCAGTCTCCACAAGATTGGTGGTCCTGTCCATAAACTTCCCACAACAATGTAACGTTCAGTTACAAAGTTATATCAAAACCCTGTTTTCTCATCAGTCAGTTTGTATATGCGTGTATGTAGTTACTTCTTGAGTTATATCATTCTCAGTTTTGTTGATGTGCTGCAGAGTTGTTGGTTTTTTACGGTCGTTAAGCACTGGCGTTCCGGTTTCACACCTTCTTTTAGTGTCCTCCATCCCCTAGACAAAACACCTGACAGTTCCCATAGCAACTCTCAGTTCACAATTCAAGCGCTAAAAGAAGTTCTTAAATCCAAAGAAAACAATGAAGAGCAGGTTCTCCCATTTCTCCTGAGATTATATATATATATATATATATCGGCCCGGTTTTTACTGTGTGTAACTACATTGTGCCAAAGCTAGTCCCTTCTGCATGTTTAGTATTTTGTCTTGGTGTAACACGTACTTTGTCCTACATTTGCATGTTGAAACAAAAGTGTCGTGGTCTGTTGTGTATCGTTGTATTGTATCATGCGCTTGTAGCATTTCTCCTGCTTTTTGCACTTGACAAAGTCGAATAAAGAGTTTGACAGCTATGAGAGCATGTATCCGTCTTGTGGGAGACTAATTGTTCACCTAGGACATTTTCACTATCAAAATACTCATAAAGACGGGTCCGTCCATAAGACCTTGGCCAGTTGTCCACAAAGTACTGATCTTCCTAACCACCTCTGGCGGCAGTAGGGGACGAATGGATTGGATGGACGAAAGCTCAGTGTGCTCAGTTCAACACAAAGAACTACAAATATGGCTGAGTTCACCACAAAGAACTACAAACACGGCTCCTCAACGACATCACAATACAAATAGAAAAAAACACACTGACACTTTCATTGGCTATTTGCTTTGTTTATTCTGTACACACACACACACACACACACACACAGCTTTCAAATGTCGTGTTTCTCATTCACCATACTTCCTTCTGAGTGGTTTAGCGAGGGGATGAGAGAAGGAAATGAGGAGAGGGATGAAAGGGAGGAAAGGGTGTGCGTTGGCTGTGTAAGCCACGGGGGGTAATTCCGTGCGTTCCAAATGTCACCCTATTTCCCCTACATAGTGCACTACTTTAGACAGAGCCCACGTGCCCTGGTCAAGCACAGAGTATTAGAAAGACAATAGGGACGCAGGGTTAGTTAGGCAGCACCATCTGTACCGGTCATCTCATCACCATCACAACTAATTCATGGGAGGATCATGGTTGGATTAAGCCACAAGGCCACATCAGCTTGTCAAGACAAATGTCTGGGAGAGAATCGTCAAATCATATAGGTAGAAAGCAGGAAGTTATTCAACCGGTGTGTGTGTGTGTAGGTGTGTGTGTGTGTATCAAGAGAGAAAGAGCGAAAGCAAGTCAATGTTGTCCCTGACTAAACACAGATCTAGGATCAGGTATTTTATTATCCTCCTGCTAGTGGACATTAGAACCACTCGGATAACCTGATCCTAGATCTGTGGTGAGGGAGGCAACGTCTGCCTTGAGCAGGGGGACCGGAAACAGTATCAGATATATCACTGCGTTACAATATCCATACTTGCATACTACATAGCATGAAACCAATGTATTGGGGATGCAAACTATGTGCCAAATGGCACCCTATTCCCTATATAGTGCACTACTGTTGACCAGGGTCCATATGACTCTGGTCAACAGTAGCACACTATATAGGGAGTAGGGTGCCATTTGACCCGCAGTAGTATACTAGTATAGACATTTGACACTGGGAAGGCG